>NC_056733.1:300056487-300356487 GCF_019279795.1 Protopterus annectens
AGCACTTTTGCAATGAAGAGTATGCAAATATTGCCAAGTCATGATGTGCCATGTTGATAAACGCCTACCAAGGAAGACAGAATGCTGTAATTAAATCAAAAGGTACTTCAACAGTTTAAGGGTGTACACATTTATGCAACCAGCTTTATTGTATGTTTATTTTTTATATTTTAACAGGGGTGTGTAAACTTTTTATATCCACTTTATGTATGTGTGTGTGTATATATATATATATATATATATATATATATATATATATATATATATATATATATATATAGGTATGAATACATATACTACATATACATAATAATAATCCTGTTTGTTAACCAGGCAGGCCCCACCGGACACACAGTCTCTCTTCAAGTGACTTGCTCAAGTTCTCACAGTATACAAATAAGGGCTGAGGGAATCAAACACTGTACCACAGGAATGACAGCTCACAACCTTCACCGATTAGCCAGCTGCAAGGGTCTATGTTATTTGACTGAATCACAAATGTTTTGAACTCATTGAACTGCAAACTCATTAGACTAAATCACATTTGACAGAAAAATGTAGAAGTCTATAGAAAGTATGTGATGCTGTCAATTCCAGTCAAGCAGTTATTAGGAAGGTGAGTCTATAATACTTATATTTGGAGTGGCAATGGGACACAGTCATGTTGTACTCTTAGATTTGAAGATGTTGGTGCTTGCCCCTGCAAAAACATTGTTATAGTATATTTGTTGTGTAGAATGTTTTCTATTTATTGGAATTCAGCATTCAATCACATGGGCATTTGATCAAATGGGATATATATATATATATATATATATATACATATATGGGTCTACTTCATTTCACTAAAACTCAGTTGCCTGTGCACAATTCAAAGAAAGCTCATTTCACTGAAAACTCATTTGACTGAAACTCATTTCTTTGAAAGTTATATATGGCTTTTTCCCCACTGTAGTGCGATCCTGGAATTGGTATATAAAGTAAGGGGGTATGTGGGGGGCAAAGCCCCCCACCTATCTTAAATGTTTAAAACCATAGATATGGATACTTGCAAGTCCAATGAATAACTCTTTCCAGAAGACGATGTATAACCAAACTATGTGGGGGCCTACACCCCCCCTTACTTTATATACTAACTCCAGGATCGCACTACAGTCAGTGATGACTACCTTATAGTCTGGGCACAGCTAGTAAACCTGTGCCAGCCTTCCCCATGTGTGTGTGTGTCAGCTACTTGGGCGGGGACACAAAGCACTGGTTGGACAGAGAGGGTGCTGGAGGTCTTGGCTTGACCCCTCAGCTGAGATCTTAACCCTATAGCTGTGCCAGTGGGGTGTCTAATTGGGGATCTGGAGAAAGAGGGAGAAACCAGCCCCAGGCTGACTGTGATCTCTGTGTGCTCTTAAGGGAAATTTCACTTTACTGTGTGTGTACTTGTCATTCTTCCATTGTGTATGTTCCTTACTGTTGCCAGTGGTGAGGATTAAGGCTCATTAATTACTGGGCCATTGCAGGGGTGTTGCACATTAATTGGTGGACAGTGGAGGGATATCCATATCACATATTAACTGGTTGACAGTGGTGAGTTAGCCACATCACACATTAATTGGCGTGTAGTGGTGTGGATATTGAATTCCCATAGCTTGTGTACAGTTGTCACCGAAGGTATTTGTACTCTCAATCAGCCACACAGTGAACATTCAGAGTTCATATCACAATTGTTTTATATTTTATTTTGTTAGCTTAGTTAGTCAGGGAGAGCAGGCAAGCTGTCAAGGAGCCAGTTGGCTGAAATGCACCAGGCTAAAGGACTGGTGCATGCCAACCTGATGAAAGCAGACATTATTGCAGCTTTAGTCATAGCTACAATTTACAGAGAGGGATAGTTTTTATAGTTTCTTTCATTAGTTTGAGAGGGTTTGTAAACAGTATAATGTTGACCAAGGGCTCTGGGTATGGTTCCTGACCCACTTACTCTATGGTAAACCTGTAACTGTCACTTCTAAACTGTCGGATACTGATTGTTTAAATTACAATATTGTAAAAAACTGTTTGCTAGAATGAAGCTTATAGGAAAAAGATTTGGGAGTACAGATGCAAGGCAGATGAAAGTGTGTGGAAGTGCATTGCTAAACTAAGCACTTATTTTCGTAGGTGGGTGAGTGGATGTCAGGTCACCACTTTTGATAGACAATGCACTACTGCAGAGGAGTTGGGGAAGAAGGGAGACCTATACATAGCAAGTAGGGCAGCACTGCACAGGAAAGGGACACCCAGTACTGCTCATGGGTCTAAGGGAACCCATGATGGGCAGCCCAGACTGCCCCAACAGAGTCCGCGAGTAGCAGGGGAAGCCACTAGACCAGGTACACGTCCAGGACCAAGGGTTAAATGTTTTAAATGCAACCAGTGGGGCCATGTAGCGTATAGATGTCCACAGAGGCAAAGTGAAGAACAAAAGGTGGGAGAGCCAGAAAGTGGAAATGACAAAATGCCAGGAGTAAGTTGTCTCGAGACAACAAGGGTACCAAACTACCACAAGAGGTTATATCCTACCTTAGTAAATGGGAAAGAGACCATTGCAAAGAGAGACGGCCTCTGACCTAACCATTGTGAAGCCTGCAATGGTTACAGAGGAGTACTACTTGCTTGGATGGTCTACTCCAGTCAGAGCTTTAGGAGCTAATACATTCCAAATTCCTTTGGCTAGGGTACATCTTGACTGGGAGGGTGGAAAAGGAAGCCAGCAAGTAGGTGTGTTTGAAGACATCCCTGCAGAGTTACTGACAGGGAATGATTTTGATAATGCAGTAACCTGCGTGCATGCAGTTACACGCAGTCAGGCTTGGAGACAAGTATGTGGGTCTGGTAGCCTGGGGGAGACCCAGATAGACCGCACACTTACGGCCAGGACTGGTGAGGTGGTTACTTCAGGGCGGGAGCTACCCTGTAGTACTGAGACTGAAGGTGAGCCACAGCTGCTTGTGGGTACTGATGTTCCCGTGGACAGAGTGACTACAAGGACAGAGGTGAGTAGTAGTAGTACCCAGGCTGACAGTGAGGCACCGCTGTCAGAGGATGCCAGACTTCCTGTGGAAGGGGAGCTGGGAAGGGTTACTAAGATGAACTTGAGACAGGCTCAGCTCTCAGACCCTACATTAAAAGGCCTGAGGGAGGAAGCTAGTGAGGCACCTGATTCTCAAGGGAAGTGGGAATCTGTACACTAGAACAAAGGGTTACTGTATAGAGAGTGGACCCCTGAGGGAGGGTTAGAGGGTGAGAGAATACAGCAGTTGGTAGTGCCCAGAGACTACAGTCTGGCACTTCTAGCCATAGCCCATGATATTCCCTTTGCAGGTCATATGGGCGTAAAACATACAAAGAGACATATTATGCAGAACTTTGGCCTGGGATTTCCAGAGATGTAACATGGTACTGCAGGACATGTGAACAGTGCCAAAAAGTAGGCAAGGCAGGAGACAAGGTGAAAGGTCCTTTGATCCCTTTGCCTGCAACTTTGGAGCCAGTAGCTATGAATATTGAGGGGCCTCTGAGTACCCCAAGTTCCACAGGGAAAAAGTATATCTTAGTGGTAATAGACTATGCTTCCAGATGCCCTGAAGCGGTGGCTTTGTCCTCCATTGAGGCAGAAAAGGTGGCAAATGCTTTGTTAGAAATTTTCAGCAGGGTAGGTTTCCCAAAAGGAATACTGACGGACAGAGGTGCCAATTTCATGTCAGACTTGCTGGCTTGTCTGTGGAAGTACTGTGGGGTGAAGCACTTAAAGACCATCCCCTACCATCCCCAGACTAATGGTCTTGTTGAGAGGTTAAACTCTACACTCAAGACAATGCTATGGGCATTTACAGACCAGTTCAAGAGGGAGTGGGACAAATATTTGCCCCATCTGTTTGCTTACAGAGAGGTGCCCCAGGAATCCACAGGTTTTTCACCCTTTGAGTTGCTGTATGGGCATAGGGTGAGGGGACCTCTAGATCTGATTCAAGATGAGTGGGAGGGTGTGTGAGAATCCCACAAGCAGTCTGTTGTGGCATATGTCCTATCCTCAGGACAATGCTCAGGGAACTCGTGGGCTTGGCCCAGGAGAACCTGGCAGAAGCCCAACAGCAAAAAAAGGTCTGGTACAACAGGAATGCTCGCGCTAGAGAGTATGCTGTAGGGCAGCAGGTAATGGTTCTCATTCCTGTCAAACACAACAAGCTGCAGGCAGCTTGGGAGGGACCCTAAAAAGTGGTAAGGAAGGTCAGTGATGTTAACTACATGGTAGAACTGCTAGGCAGGGGCACAAATTGTACCATGTTAACATGATGAAACCTTATCATGATAGGGAGGCCCTTGTGCTGAGTATTTGCAGTGGATGGCAGGAGGAGTCTGAGGGGGATCTGGTGACTGATCTCCTCAGTGAGGCTCGAACTGACACCTTAGTGGAAGGGGTAGCAATGTCCCAGCAGCTATCCCCTACCCAGGTTCGAGAAATCCGAGCGCTGTTACAGGAGTTTGGGGACATGCACCAACCAGGGTGCACCCACCTGGTCCAGCACCATGTGGATACAGGACCCCAAAGGCCTATTAAGCAAGCCCCTTATAGGGTGCCTGAGAGAGTCAAACAGATTCTGAGGGAGGAGATACAGGAAGTGTTGGAACTGGGGTAATTCATGAGTCCAGTAAGTCCCTGGGCCTCCCCAGTGGTACTGGTACCAAAGAAAGCTGGCAGCACCAGGTTCTGTGTGGACTACAGGAAATTAAACAGTCAGATGCTTACCCCATACCTAGGACAGATGAAGCCCTAGAGCAGCTGGATGGGGCTAAGTATCTTACCACTATTGATCTTACCAAGGGTTACTGGCAGGTACCCTTGACTCCCAGTGATAGAGAGAGGTCAGCCTTTGTGACTCCTTTTGGCTTGTATGAGTTCACAAAGATGCCCTTTGGGGTTTAAAATACCCCAGCAACTTTCCAGAGGCTGGTAGATTGTATCCTGGCAAGAGCAGGAGATTTTGCCCTTGCTTACCTAGATGATTTTGCCATCTACAGCCATTCCTGGTAACAGCAGCCTCAGCATGTCAGAGAAGTGCTGGAAAGACTACAGAGGGCAGGGTTGACCATTAAGCCCGGCAAATGTCAGGTGGGTATGGCAGAGGACTCCTACGTGGGACATAGAGTGGGGGAGTGGTAAGATCAGGCCAGAACCTGCCAAAGTGGAGGCCATTCAGGCATGGCCTGCCCCTGTTACCAAAAAGCAGGTGATGGCATTCTTAGGGACAGCAGGGTACTACAGAAAGTTCGTCCCCAGTTATAGTACCATGGCTGCTCCCCTCATGGACCTGACAAGTAAAAACAGGCCAGATAAGGTAGTCTGGACCTCAGTATGTGAGCAGGCATTCCAGAAGCATAAGGGGTCTTTGGGAGGACCCCCTTTGTAAGCCAGTCCAGATTACAGCAAAGAATGTTGTGTAGGTGGATGCTTAAACCATGGGGTGGGGGCTGTACTTAGCAAGGTTTCCTCAGAGACAGAAGAACACCTAGTGGTTTATCTCAATTATAGGATCCATCCCAGGGAGGAATGCTAAGCAGCTGTAGAAAAGGAATACCTAGCCAAAGTGTGGGCGTCTTGTTCTTGGTCAAAACTACTATTTGGATAATAGTAACATTACACAGTAAGATTGGTCACCGTTTGTATAGGCCTTATAGTTGCTGATAAGGAGGGGTTGGTGGCAGTGATAACTACTTTATAGTCTGGGCAGAAGGGGGGCACAGCTAGTAAACCTGTGCCAGCCTTCTCCAGATGTGTGTTTGTATATAAATCAAATCTCAAAGTGTGTGTGTGTCAGCTACTTCAGCAGGGACATGAAGCACTGGTTGGACAGAGAGGGTGCTGGAGATCTTGGCTCGACTCCTCAGCTGAGATCTTAAGCTGTGCCAGTGGGGAATCTTATTGGGGATCTGGAGAAAGAGAGAAAAACCAGCCCCAGACTGACTGTGGTCTCTGTGTGCTCTTAATGTAAATTGCACTTTACTGTGTGTGTACTTGTAATCTTCCCATTGTGTACATCCCTCACTGTTCACAGTGGTGAGGATTGAGGCTCCTTGATTACTGGGCCAGTGCAGAGGCGTCACAGTGGTAATCCAGACCTGGTAGGATACTGTGGTAGTCCTTCAGGACAAATGTAAAAGTGGAAGTAGGGTATGACAAACAGTAGCAGTTTGGATAAAAGACATTGAACAGATGTGCAATTCTAAATGAAGACAACAAGATTACCAAGCTCTAGATTAAAGAAAATTCTGCAGCAAAGAAGGCTTCTTTTATTAAAGACAATCGGGATGAGTGCTTATGTCAGTTACAAGACTTCTTCAGATCAAGCAATGCTAACATGTTTTTTAAATGCTGCAGCAGTGGCTTGGGGCATGCGGTTGGCTTGACTGAACTCAAGGCTAGGGGTTGTGTCTGTGTTTAAGTATGTGGTTGGAGGAAAAAATTCAGTGTGTGTGTGTGTGTGTGTGTGTGTGTGTGTGTGTGTGTGTGTGTGTGTGTGTGTGTGTGTGTGTGGCTGGTGGAAAAATCCACCTAATTTGCATGCAGTCCTAGCCCACCCACTGTCCCTAGTTCTCACCTGTTTTCCACAACTATACACACTAAAATACAAGCCAAGTTCAGACCTTATTCATAAAAAAATGATACGTTTCTTTATTCTATTTTCACTTCATATGGAAACTAAGCAACCAAGGATGGAGCCAAGTATTTTATGGCCCAACAGGGATTGAATATTAAAGATCCTGGTTGGCACTGGTTTATATGAGGCAACTCAAATCAAAATGTTACAATAATATTTGTGCCATGAGGATTATGCCCACCATTATGGGACTGTTGTAGTCAGAATACCAGAGATTTGTATGGGTGAGAGGCATTCTCTGAGAGATTAAACGATGAAATAAAGAGCACTTTCACTCCCTGTTAGTAAGCTTCCTCGATTTTTTTGTGGGTTACATATTGTAACATTTTGATATGAGATGCCCCACATAATCTGGCACCAATCAGGCCCTTTACTATTCAATCCCTGTTGGCCTATAAAAGACTAAACTGCCTGCTTACTTTCTGTAAGAAGTGAAAAAAGAGAAACTTATCATTTTTTTAAGAATTATAATTATCTGAACCAAACTTGTGTTTTAGTGTCTACTTTTAAAAGCTCTGGAAAATGGGGAGAGCTAGGGACAATGGCCATCTTTGGACTCCGCATACAGACTTTTTCCACCAAAGACACACACACACACACACACACACACACACGTCTACAAGCAGATTAGTTGGATTGATTTTTTTCCACCAACCAAACACACACACATCCGCATGTAAATTAGGTGGAAATTTTCCTCCAACCACATACTTAGACACAGACACACCCTCTAGCTTTGACTTCAATCAAGCCAACCACCTACCCCATATCCCCTTGCTACAGCATTTAAAAATCCTGGTGCTACTGCTTGATCTGAAGAAGTATTAAATCTCCCACCTGAACCTGGTACCCAGCAGCCTTACCCCCCTATCTACCCTAATTCAGATTGTCCAGCTATGTCATTTGTTTTCTGCTCCTTCCTAAATAACTTGAATGTAATTTTATCTTTTGTCCACTAGGTGGCTCCCTTCCCTAGGCCCCTATAAGCTTCTAAATATTCCTTACCTTTATCTCTTTTGGATCATTACTAGACCACTCTGTAACACTTTTTTTGTCTTGCATTTTATCTGTACTTTGTGTAGTCTCTTTTCCTTTCCTTATATTTCCTTTTACAGTCCTTTATCCCTTGTTACTGAATAAATATACTAGCACCCCCCTCTTACCTTGAACCTCTTAGAAGATAGCTGTATTCAGCTGTTCACTGATTGTTTCTCTGAGCTATTCCTCACTTGTTTCTTCTACATTTTCTCCCTTACACTTTACTTCTATTTTCTCTGAAACTATCCTCCCCCCTGCCTGTCCTCTGCTCTCCTACCCCGTTTTTTTTTTTTTTTTTTAACTATTGTTCTATCCTGCTCCCCTCCCACTCTCTATTGTCAACCCTTGCCTGTACTATGGAGTTTTTCCCTTGCTAGCACATTTACTTGGGGTTAGCCCCGCCCTAGTGTCTCGGTTTTCACCTGTCCTATTCCCCTCCTCCTTACCTCATATCCTGACCCAAATAGCATAAAGGTGGGTTGTTCAGGCTGCTGTGTACCCCTGGCCCAGTGGGTCTGCTTCTATCATTGTAAGTATCTGTATGAGTGTACTTGATGCTTGTTTATGTGTAAGATAACTCCTGCAGCATATTATTTATTGTACTTGCTTAGAGAGCTAACTCTGTTTCTTGAGCTGTAAGTGTTGTTTCTGTGGGTTTTTAGATTGCTCACTGCAAAAGATTATTGCAGTGTTCGGCTTAAATCCATCTAAGAGCATTTCAAACTGGCTATCCCTGCTCTAGTGGGTTTTTTTTTTTTTCGCTTTTCACTAGAATTGCCAATATCTGCCAGATAAGTTGGTCGCTCACTGTTTTGCTAACCTACACAATGTTGGGACATATTCAGCACTATAGCATTATATGTCTTCTGCTTAAATGCTTCTCTACCCTAACAATTACATGGCTACAGACTTGCTATTCTGCAGAGTTTAGCGTCAGAATTTCCCATAGTTTGGAACTTTGACCAAGGGTGATTAAGCGTGACCATTTGTTTTTAGATATGTGTTGATTAAATAAGAACAGCATATCTACAACTTTATACACTGTGACGTTTCCACTTAGACAATCTCACCTCGCATGTTTTACGGAGCATCTGATATGAACCTCTGTTAAACTGTTAGCTAAACGGGCAGTATAGTTTGCTCATTGTATAGTTTGCTCATTGAAAGTTCTGCCTCTGTACTGGAGCCCCCCATGTGGCTTGTATGTACGCCATACACTTTACCTCAAGCGCGCTGTGCTACTAGTAGCGCTATCTAGCTTCAAATCAGCTGTGCATATGCGACAGTGATCATTTGCTACAATGTACCATTATTCATACACTTTGCTGTCTTCCATTTACCAGTTCTAAAAGTTTAGCATTTCAGAGGGGCATAACATTGCTTGGGCACACTGTTTCAGGCTCAATTAGACATCTGAAGGGATGCTCGAGCTGCTGTAAAACGCTGGCTAGTTCTGCACCCTTTTTCCTTCCATAGCTACGTTCCCCCTACAGGCAATAGAGTAGTAGTGTAAATTAATCCTGCTTATCAAGACTGTTATTTCGCTTCAAATCAGCTATGCATTCACGATAGTGCTTATTGCGTACGGGTGCCATTATCAGTAGTTTCCTCTGCCTATCATTGCTCATTTCTATGGGTAGCAATACCAGAGGGGCATAGAATTGCCTGGGCACACTGTATTAGGCACAATTATGAAATCTGAATTACTTTCTGGATGGGTTGTAAAACTGCTGCAAAACGCAGGCTAGTTCTTCATAATTTTTTCCATAGCTACTTTTACCCCTACAAATAAGAGAGTAGCAGCATAAATTAACACTGCTTGATAAGAGGCTGTGCCCTCTTTCCCATTTCCTCCCAGCCTAAATTATAACTTTCTTGCTTAAAAGTGGACACACTCCTTCCACATAGGGAAGCCCCCACCAAACTAATACCCTTTTCCAATTAAATTTATTGGCCTACCACTGCGTGTTTTTACTGGAAAGTATCTGCAATGATTTACTATGTGATGAATGTACTCCCTGTTTCTGGCTAATGGAATTTTATCCCATGTATATAGCCAAAAGTAAAGGTTTTTATATGCTGTATAACAGTTGTTTAACTTACCTTGCTTAATCACCACTAGGTCCATGTGGGCTGTCATTTTGTTCTACTCATGATCTATTGAAATGTTACTTTTTAATACTGTTTATGCCTGCAGTCTAATCTATACTAGTGTTTGCTAAAATTTGTTTGAAATTGAGTTAGAATATAGAATTCACCCTAGTGTTCAGCTTTTATAGAGCTCCAATCTTCTGTGTAATTTGTAGCTTTCTAAGTAGGAGTGTATGTGTACGGTGTTTTTTATTAATGCTTATCTGCCTCTCTGTTTGATGCCTAATGTTATTTACTGTCCATTTTTTAATCTGCTACCTTCTCCTCTCCCTAACCTACCTAGCTTATAACCTTCTATCCTTCAGTAAGACTAGCGTATCTACCTGCCTCTCCTGCAAGGACCCCCAACATAAAGTCAAACATCAAAACTACATCCTAAAGGAAGTTGCTGTCCTATACTCAAACTCCCCTCCATCCAAAGAATCAGAGAAAGTACGTCTGAACTCTCATCTAAGCTGTAAAGTTGAATTGTAACTGCTATTACATTAAAACTAAGACATTTTTACAGTTTAGTATTTTGTATTAAATCTCCCACCTGAACCTGGTACCCAGCAGCCTTACCCCCTATCTACCCTACAGGGTATTTGTGTCTCCTTAATTCAGATTGTCCAGCTCTGTCATCTGTTTCCTGCTCCTTCCTAAATAACTTGAATGTAATTTTATCTTTGGTCCACTAGGTGGCTCCCTTCCCTAGGCCCCCCATAAGCTTCTAAATATTCCTTACCTTTATCTCTCTTGGCTCATTACTAGACCACTCTGTAACACTTCGTTGTCTTGTATTTTATCTGTACTTTGTGTAGTCCCTTTTCCTTTCCTTATATTTCCATCTACAGTCCTTTATCCCTTGTTACTGAATAAATATACTAGTACCCCCCTCTTACCTCGAACCTCTAAGAAGATAGCTATATTCAGCTGTTCACTGATGGTTTCTCTGAGCTATTTCTCACTTGCTCTAGCCCCCCCCCCCCAGTGCACTTACCTTATACATCTCCAGCCACACCTCCATCCTTATTAACCAATAGCTCTCTTTCTCATTTAATTACCTACCATCACCCGCTACCTCCCTCTACCTAATTTTCCCATTAACAACTCCACCCTTTAACTTTGTCTCTATTTTATCGCATATCTCCCAGCTATGGCTATTTTACGCAGGCCTGGGCTCTATAATGGGCCTTTCTTTCTCACTAAATATTCTTACCCCCCTATTTTTGTCCCATTACCTTACTTGCTATGAATATCTTAGCCTTACTAGATTTCATCTCTCCTTAATACAAACATCTTCTATCACTCCTCTAGCCTCACAAACTCACATTAACATAACCTCCTCATTATCCTACCTTCTACCACAATTTCAGAAAACAACCCATATTAAGTATCCCCACACTAGAAAACACATCCCTATTCTCTGTAAACTCTTGAAACCCCTTCATAGCCCTCTACAGCCCCTACTACTACATGGTGATATTCATCCTAACCCAGGTCCAAACAATACCATCCATGATCCCCATTCTGACCATCCCATCACTTCTCCACTAGTACCCATAACTTTCTTCTCATAGGCCACCTCAATATACGTAGCCTAAATAATAAAATAACCCAACTTCATGCCCTGCTACATGTACACTCTTTTGATATCCTATGTCTTACAGAAACGTGGCTTAAACCAGCAACTAAGGACAATGATATAATCCCACCAGGTTATAACATCCTGAGATCTGACCGTCTAAATAAAGAGGGTGGTGGGGTAGCTATACTATATAAATTTCAATTACAGGTTATACCACTAGAAAGTCAACCTCCCACACCCAGTAATGTTGAAATTCTAATCTCTAAGCTACAGATAAACGCTAATAAATCATTATATATAATTTGCTCCTATGTCCCTCCAGGCAACAACATTAATACTCTTGAAAATGTCCTCAACTGGCTCTCCACATCCTACCCCCAAGAAACCATACTCCTTGGAGACTTTAACATTGACTGGATCTGTTGTACCTCTGTCAAACCAACTACTCACATAAACCTTTATGGCTTCAATCAAACCATCCCCTCCCCTACCAGAACCCATAAACCAAGCAATAAGCAAGCCACCTTAGACTGGATACTAGTTAACAGTAACCCCATCTGTTATAAAACAGGTATGCTTCCTGATGATATCAGTGACCATTCTTTTACTTTTATAACTAGACAAAAAAAATTATACCCAACCAAACAATCTTCAGAACTATCCGTAATAAAAAAAAACTTCAACCCAGCTAGCTTCCAAGCCGAACTCAAAGCCTGCAATTGGTCACCACTTAAATACTTACCTCTTGACAAAGCAGTCTCTTACTTTAATAATAAATTCCTCCAAATCCTAGAACACCATGCCCCCTCATGGGCTATCAGAACTAAGAACAAACCTGTGCCTTGGCTCACAAAGGAGACTAGGCAAAAAACGCTTAAAAGAAATAGAATCTGGTCTAATTGGAGAAATACTAAAAACCCATCTGATCATGAAATCTTTCAACAGCTGAGAAATGCTACAAAAAAATTAATACTCCTAGATAAAAAAAAAAAAAAAACTATT
Source organism: Protopterus annectens (assembly GCF_019279795.1). Taxonomy (NCBI): domain Eukaryota; kingdom Metazoa; phylum Chordata; order Ceratodontiformes; family Protopteridae; genus Protopterus; species Protopterus annectens. The sequence continues at coordinate 300,068,938 of NC_056733.1, forward strand.
ACCATAAACTCCAGCAAGTCCCAATATCAAAACCCACAAAAATTCTGGTCAGATATAAATAGCCTAATCCACCCAGGGCACTCCAAAACTCCAACCGCATCTAATTTGACTCAGAATTCTCCCAGCCAAATTGCCGATTCCTTTAATAAATGTTTTGCTGAAACAGTTCAATCATTAGCAAATACATTATCACCTGCCAGCATCTCTAAGACACTCTCTCTAACCAATTTACCTCCTGCCCTTCAACTACAGTCTGTTCCAACCTCGATCATCCATACCCTGCTTTGCAAACTAAAACCATGTACTCTTTCAGCTGACCTCCTTCCAGCTGAATTTCTGCAAATTGCAGCTGGAGTACTTGCTTACCCTATCTTCATATTAATAAACAGAACCATTACAGAAGGCTCTATACAATCTCTTTGGAAGGTCTCACATATTATCCCACTACATAAGGGAGGTAACTCAACTGAACTCTCTAACTTCCGTCCATAGCTCTACTTTCCCCTTTGGCAAAAATCATGGAGAGATGCATTCACCGGCAACTACTTGATTATCTCCTCCAAAATAATCCATTAGCTGACTGCCAGCATGGCTTTAGGCCTTTTCATAGTACTACAACTGCGCTCCTATCCTTTTCTGACTCGATTAATAAAAACTGTAACAACAACTTGCTCTCCTCTGCTCTCTTTCTAGACTTTTCCAAAGCCTTTGACATGGTGAATCAACATTTAATGTTAGATATACTTACTTCACTTTCAATGGACACTCAGGCAGTCAAATGGTTTAAATCCTATCTAGGAAATAGACAACAAGCAGTCCTCTGGGACAATAACCTTTCAACACTGCTCCCTATCTCCCTGGGAGTCCCTCAAGGCTCTATTTTGGGACCCGTCCTCTTTTCTATTTTCATCAATGATCTGAAAACATCCCTACCTCAAACCACCTGCATATACAGTATGCTGACGACTCAACATTAATCTGTGCTGCAGCATCTTCTGCTAAACTGCAGTCTAGCACCCAAAAAGTGTTTACCTTAGTTGAGAACTGGTTCTATATATGCTGTCTCCTCCTAAACCCTAAAAAAACTAAACTTCTACTGTTTACCCCTACCCAGAAGTCTTCCCCCTATAAATGTCACAGTTGTATCAAATAATGGTATTGTAATAGTACCTGACACAACTACTAAACCTTTAGGTGTAACAATTGATCATAGTCTTAACTCCGACTCACACATAAACTTAATCATCATATCAGTTAATAAAAAACTTGGTTACCTCTATAGGCTAAAACCCTTCCTTACACCGACTGCCAGGACTACTGTCGTCCAAACACACCTAATCTCCACCCTTCTCTGCCTCCTCAATTTACACTAATCTATACAAAAACAATCTCAATAAACTGGCCACTTCATATAATAACATTGCCAGATTTGCCACTAGTTCCCCATTCCGAACTCACCATTGCCAAAATCTAAAAAAACTAGGATGGTTGGAGCTGCAAAACCAGCTTCTTCTTCAGCAATTAACTATCACCCACAAGATCTTGTATCACCCCACAAATACTCCCATACTCTCTCACCTCATCAACCCATATACAAATCTGAGAACCTACGCTCAGCTAATAAGTTACTAGTTGCAACCCTTAAATTCAATAATAAATCTGGTGATTACCTATTTACTAATACCATTGGAAACTCTTGGGAACAAGCTTCCTAATAATCTAACATCCCTGACATCCACTCCACTTTTCAAAAAGCAACTAAAAACCTTCCTTAATTCACAATGGCTATACCCATGTACTAATCCTGACTGAAACACTTTAGACATAACCAACCAACCTTTTCTAGTTTACAAGTTTCTTTTTTAACTTCTGTGTTCTAACTACTCTAATTCTGTTTTAGTATCAATCCTTGTTTATATTAAGCTAGACGTTCTTGCTTAGTTGTGACATTTTTTTTTGTCATATGTTAGATAAGCCTAACTAGCTATGTCAAGAACCTCAATGGCAACACTCAGATCTGCTCTGAGTTACAGCACAATGGCACTAAATATACAGAACCAACGGATATTGCCAACATCCTGGCAGATAGGTTCAGTGCTAACTTTACCCCTCTGTCATCCCCTAAAGGGCCCATCTCTATACCAGAAGAATGCAAAGTTCCTGTAATCACGGCTGCACAGGTAAAAAAAACACACTATCCAAGGCCAAGAACACAGCATCCATGGGACCTGACGACATCCCAGGCTGTGTTCTACATGAACTACAGAACAAACTGGCATCCCACCTAAGTATCATGTTCAATCATAGCCTCACCTCAGGCTATGTGCCCACTGAATGGTGCACAGCGACAGTTATCCCACTCCACAAAGGGTGAGCCACCACAGACTGCGGAAACTACTGCCCCATTAGCATAACGAGCCTGGTCTGCAAGGCTATGGAGCATATCATCATGGAACTTATAAACAATGACATTGGTAATCTCCAAACTCAGGACCCCACCCAGTTCGGGTTTGTAAAAGGCAGATCATGTCTCCTAAACCTGATAGACTTCTTTGAAGCAGTCACCAAAGCCATAGATGAGGGTAAGGTGGTTCACACAGCCTATCTAGAACTCGCCAAGGCTTTTGACACCATCCCCCACTCTGGAATTATAGATAAACTCACTAAACTAGGTATAAATCCCTATGTCACAAGATGGGCTGCCAACTGGCTCACTGACAGAACCCACACTGTGAAAGTAGCTGACTCCAAATCCAGCTTCAGACCAGTGGCAAGTGGAGTACCACAGGGTTCAGTCCTGGGTCCTCTCCTGTTTGGTTCAGTCCTGGGTCCTCTCCTGTTTGGTATCTACTTTTCTGAAGTACAGGCCAACACAGAAGGTCTTTGGCTAACGAAGTTCGCAGACGACTGCAAACTAGGAGCCATAATCAAAACTCCAGAAGATGTGGACATCCTACAAAAGGGCCTTGCTGAGACAGATGCCTGATGTCAAAGCCATGGTCTCAAGCTCAATGCCAAAAAGTGCATTGTCATTCCTTTTGGTAAAATCTCAGTACCCATGAACTACCACATAGGTGGTAGCCTACTTAACACTGAAAGTGTGATAAGAGGCCTTGGGACACAGGTGGACAGTAGTCTCTCCTTTGATAATCACATCGCCACAGTAGTCAGGAAATCCTTCTATGTGGCACACCTCATCACAAAAGGTTTCTCATCCAGGAAAAAAAAAAGGTCATTGTTCCCCTCTACTCGTCACTCATTAGACCCATTATAGAGTACAATGCCCCTTTTGGTATGTACCTCACAAGACATCTACAACAACTGGAAAGGCCACAGAAATACCCCACAAAGAGGATTAACGGCCTCAAAGAGATGCCCTATGCAGACCGTCTCAATAAACTGCAGCTTTACTCCGTTGCATATCGCCTACTCGGAGGCGATCTCTGCCTAACACACAAAGCTATGTCAAACCCAGAGCTTTTAGACATGCTCCACTTAAAGAAATCCCAATCCCTACGAGTTACATGCTCTAGGGACCTAAACCTCGTCACCACAATAAACAAAACATGCTGGAGGGATAGATTCCTGTCCCAGAGAATTCCCATACTCTGGAACAAACTACCTATCTATATCAAACAAAGCTCCTCATTAGCACTGTTCAAGAAAAATCTTGATGATTGGATGGGAGATAGGAAATCCACCCTGGGGATCACTTCTGTGGCACTGCTTGACAGTGGCACAGGAAAATAATTTTCTTGGGTGGCGAAAGCCAGGGTACCTTTGGCTAGGCTTATATAGGCCCTAGGGCCAATAGCCTAGTACCTACCTATGAACCTATATATATATATATATATATATATATATATATATATATATATATATATATATAAATATATCTATATATATATATATAAATATATCTATATATATATATATATATATATATATATGTGTGTGTGTGTGTGTGTGTGTATATATATATATATATCTACATATATATTATTTGTGTGGGTCTACAAAAATAATAGTGGGGTATTTAACCAGATTGTTTAATGAAAAAATGGAAAGTAAGGGGATGCCTGAGAAGTTTAAGTGCATTGGTACTGATTTTTAAGAATAAGGGTGATGTGCAGAGCTGTGGTAACTACAAAGGGATAACATTGATCATCCATAGCATGAAGTTATGGGAAAGAGTTGTGGAAGCTAGGTTAAGAAGGTAGGTGAAGATTAGTGAACATTAGTACAGTTTCATACTGGGAAACAGCACTACAGATGCGATGTTTGCTCTGATAGTGTGGATGGAGAAGTATAGAGAAGGTCAGAAGGAGTTGCTTTGTGTCTCTGTGGACTTAGAGAAGGCATATGAGCGGGTGCCTAGAGAGTTGTGGTATTGTATGAGGAAGTTGAGTGTGGCAGAGAAATATGTAAGAGTGATACAAGATATGTAGAAGGGCAGTGTGACAGTGGGCGAGGTCTGTGGTAGGAATGACAGATGCGTTCAAGGTGGAGTTGGGATTACATCAAAGATCAGCTCTGAGCCCTTTCTTATTTGCAATGGTGATGGACAGGTTGATAGATTAGGTAAGACAGGAGTCCCCATGGACTATGATGTTTGCAGATGACATGTGTGTGAATGAGAAAAGGAAGGACAGAGGAATGGTGAGGATGCACGCAGTAAAGCTGGCAAAGGTGGATGAGTTAAATACTTGGGATCAACAGTTCAGAGTAATGGTGAGTGTGGAAGTGAGTTGAAGAAGAGAGTACAGACAGGGTGGAATGAGTGGAGAAGAGTGACAGGAGTGATTTGTGACAGATGGGTGGAGAAGAGTGAGAGGAGTGATTTGTGACAGATGGGTGCCAGTAAGAGTGAAAGGGAAGGTCTACAAATTGGTAGTGAGACCAGCTATGTTATATGGTTTAGAGACAGTGGCACTCATGAAAAGATAGGAGTTCGAGCTGGAGGTGGCAGAGTTAAAGATGTTAAGATTTGCATTGGGTGTGATGAGGACAGACAAGATTAGAAATGAGTATATTAGAGGGTCAACTCAGGTCGGAGATGGTTTGGAGACAAAGCGAGAGAGGGAAGATTGTGTTGGTTTGGACGTGCTGAGGAGGGATGCTGGGTATATTGGGAGAAGGATGAAGCTGTCAGGTAAGAGGAAAAAAGGAAGGCCTAAGATAAGTTTTATGGATATGATCAGAGAGGACATGCAGGTGGTTGGTATGACACAGCTAGATGCAGAGGAGAGGAAGAAATGGAAATAGATGATCCACTGTGGCAACACCTAATGGGAGCAGCCAAAAGAAACAGAAGAAAAAATAAGAAGAAATGTTTACAATAATATATGATACAATTATAAAACTGTAAACGAATAGAGAGTCAAGAGTAAATGGCTCTACACGCTAGTGAATTAGTTATAGGAAGCTGCATGTTGGGAGTTTGCCCTGAACACAGACCATCAAAACATCAGACATAGTGTACTTAATAGTCTTGTGATCTCACTAAAGAAGCAATAGAAGGCACAAAAATAAACTCTCCTACATTTTACTTCTAATAAGTAATAATTGGCAAAGAATATAATGACTTTTTTGAACATACCTGAAAGGCAGCTGACTTTTACATGAATAAATAATCCAATGTAATGCTAGAACATACTTCTAACCTAGAAAGGTAAACAATAAAGCTTTTATGCGAATATTTGAGTCTGTGCCTTTTAAGTTACAGTTTGTAAATTCTACTTGTGCTCATATAGTTTAGAAAAATTATGTCCCAAAATAATTTAGAGAAGAAAGGCTACATCAAACCCGATTACTCTTCTCACATTAAAGAATGTTTTTGTAATGTTATGAATTGTACATTACCTGAAGCAGTTAATGGCATCAACCACATACCTACATCACCTCTGACCGCAATGCTACTTTGCTGTAACCGTCCAAAATTAACTAAAGAAATCTACAGCATGTTTTGGCATAGTAAGTCATACTTTAAGTTTTGCTCTCCTAAAATATTATTATTCAAATGTCTAAAAACAGATTGCTAAACAAGCAGTTATGTACAAACTCATCACTGTTTAGAAGGCTGGCAAATAAAAATGTGAATAATTGTTATGCAAAATATCTGCCACAATATTAACTCTCTTGGTGGAAGGCCACCGTTATGAATGCCAGAAAAATATGAGTGCTCTTAGATGCTTTAGGTGACTGCTCTAATTAAGACACAGAGAGATGCAGAGTAGCAAGCCCTGCCCTGGGTGTGATATCTCCACAGGAAATGCAAAAATGTAATCTTGCCGACTTAAAGAGCGCACTGACAAAAATAGCTCTCTGACAATTGTTGTTGTCTTTCAGCTTTTCCCGGTTAGGGGTCACCACAGCGGAACTCCGGTCCGCTAATTATTGCCAGTAGATTTTGACGAACGCTTAGGAGCCAGCTCGACGTTCAATCTTCAACGAAGGCACACCCATTTACACATGTCTTTCGAACGCCCACCCAACCGCGGGGAGGACATGCAGACTCCACACAGAAGGCACTCCCCGCACTCCAGCCGAGAATTGAACGGGAGAACCTCTTACTGTGAGGCAACAACGTTACCGCTGCACCACCGTTACTACTACTTATTTTACCATTTGTAAAGGTACCAATTTATTAGTTTGTGACACAAGTCTCAAGTGTACCTCATTAGAAAGAATGTTCCTTATTTTGAGTCTTGACCGGCGTCCCGCATCGTCCGGCAGCTAGCAGCTGACTTAGAACTGGTGCGGACCGGGGGAATCTGACTGTTTAATTAAAACAAAGCATCGCGAAGGCCCGACTTTTTATGCAATATCTGTGGTAAATAATACTGAATCATATTAATTAATTAAAACTGACTTATTTAAGTTGCATATTTTAAGCATGCTGGGAGCTTCCTTGTCGATGTTAGCAAGCTGTTAGCAAGTCTTCCACATGTTGCCCATTTATTTCACGTTACAGGTAGTGTGCCATATTTGGCGATGGATGATTGAGTGCTATGGTTTGCCTTCTGTTGTAATGGTATTGCTTGCTATCAACAGTCCCTAATTTTATCTCATACTTATGGTACAGCGGTAGGGTTGTTGTCTCCCAGCAAGAGGTTCTCCTGTTCGATTCTCGGCTGGAGTGCCTTTTGTGGGGAGTCTGCATGTCCTCCCCACGGTTGAGTGGCATCCGAAAGACATATGTGAATGAGCGCGCCTTCGCTGAAGGTTGGGCATCGGGCTGGCAACTCGGCACCATAAAAATTTACTGTCAATCATTAGCGGACTGGAGTTCCGCTGTGGCAACCCCTAACCGGGAAAAGCCGAAAAGACAAACAAAACTTATTGCCCTGCCCCTCGTAAAAGGTCTGATTTTCTGGTAAACCACCACAAGTTATAATCAGTCAATAATGCCATATATATTAAGATTTGACAGAAAAAGTTGTACTACCGAGCAGCCAAAGCATGATTGCTGCCAGCATACCTCTCAACCTCTTTGCTCAGGATTTCAGGGCAACACAAAAAATTATGCGGATATGGGGGGCAAAGACCCAAAACCATTACAATGATTCACTTAAAGTTAATAAAACAAGTTTTGTATCAATGTGCATTTTCTGAATAATAAAAAGTATGAAACTCTGATAGCCACCCATGCCCACATCTGCGTAAAACAAAAGTGTGTCTTAATCTGAAAAATCACCAACGTTTTATACCCACTTTACTAACTATTCCATTTTTACAGTACCAAGCCCCACAGACACTTGCAATAATCACTTTAATACCTAATGTTTGTTTTAATTTTTATTCTCTGGAATTTTCTGTTAATAGGTACAGGCCAATCTTGGGAATACATATGTTAATATACTAATCACATCTATACATGTTGCTTTTATCAATTTAATCATTTCAGGGAGCTTGGAATAATCTAAATGTATGACAAAAATTGCATTTATGAATAAATAAAATGAAACTAATTTATTATCGGACACTTATTTTGCACTTTTTTTTAATTAACACAATCAACAATCAAGAATATTGAAATTAAGCTGTACAAATAAGCATATTTCCCACATGGCGATTATCCCCATTGCAAACTACTATGGCGACCATCTACAATACATCACACCTACCAATATAAAGATATTTAAAGCAAAACAGAGACCCTCCGAAATCATAACATATGGCTGAAAGGAAAAGCAATTTCCCATTCTTTTCACAGTAACATCCCGCCCCCACCCCAAACAAAAAAGACCACAGTGAAGAATTTCTCTAAAGCAAACTTCACACTACTCAAGACTGGTGTGGTATCCTTCAAGGCCCCTGAGCCAGTGGAAACCACAACCCAAGCTGCGGAAGCCCTTACAAATGCCTTCTATGAACACCTCCAGGACTGCATGGATCAGGCAATCCCAAATAAAACCAAGACTCTTTCCACAAAGGGCAAATGTCCAGTCTGGTGGACCCCAGCCATTAACAAACTTTACAATAAGAGGAGAAAGCTATTACATGATAGAACAAAATCCATAAAAGGGAAGTCACCCCTGATCATTATTAGTAAAAAAATACGAGCACTCATAAAATCAACTAAGTCCAATTTGGAGAGAAAAATTGCCATGGATTCAAAGGACAATCATAAGGCCTTTTTCAGCTATGTTAGGAACCTGGGTGGAAACTCCCAGATATGCTCAGAATTAGTCCAAAATGATACAAAAATCACTGAACCCACAGACATTGCCAACATACTGGCAGACAGGTTCAGTGCAAACTTCACCCTCGCCCCTAAAGGAGAGATAACTATCCCAGCGGAGTGTAGCCTCCCAGACATCTCAAATGCGCAGGTGAAAGCTGCTCTCTCTAAAGCTAAAAACAGCATCAATGGGACCGGATGGTGTCCCCGGCTGTGTGCTACATGAGCTAAATGAGGAATTAAACCCGCACATAAGGCAGCTGTTTAATCTCAGCCTTACCACAGGATACGTGCCCAAGGAGTGGCGTACGGCAACTGTGGTCCCACTCCACAAAGGCGGTGCCTCTATGGACCCTGGTAATTACTGCCCCATAAGCTTAACAAGTCTAGTCTGCAAAGCTATGGAGAGGATCATAATGGAGCTCATAAACAAAGATATAGGGGACTTGCAGACATTGGACCCGACCCAGTTTGGCTTCGTCAAGGGCAGATCATGCCTTTTGAACTTGGTCAACTTCTTCGAAACAGTCACCAAGGCCATTGATGAGGGAAAGGCAGTCCATACAGCCTACCTTGACCTTGCAAGGCTTTCGACACAATACCCCACTCGGGTATTGTAGAAAACTTACCAGCTTAAATGTAAACCCATATGTCACAAGATGGGTTGCAAACTGGCTTAAGGACAGAACCCACAGGGTTAGAGTTGCTGGCGCTATGTCAGACTCCAAGCCGCTCACAAGTGGTGTCCCACAGGGCTCGGTCCTTGGCCCCCTATTGTTCGGCATCTACTTCTCAGAAGTACAGGCCAACATGGGAGGACTTTGGCTGACAAAGTTTGCAGACGACTGCAAACTGGGCGCCATTGTGGAAAGTGCATCGGACACGGATATCCTTCAGAAGGGACTCACGGAAACAGATAGCTGGTGCCAGAGCCATGGCCTGAAGTTAAACACCAAAAAATGTATAGTCATACCCTTCGGGAAAACAAGGTAACCCCAAGCTACCATATAGGTGGCAATCCACTAAGCACAGAAGAGGTTATCAGGGACCTGGGGACCCAGGTTGACAGTGGCCTTTCTTTTGACACTCACGTTGCTAAAGTGGTTAGAAAGGCCTTCTACATTGCCCACCTGATCATGAAGGGATTCACATCCAGATCTAGTGAGGTCATTGTTCCCTTGTACTCTTCACTTATCAAACCAATGATCGAGTACAATGCCTCATTCGGGATGTATCTCACCCGACATCTGCAGCAGTTGGAGAGACCCCAAAAGTTCCTCACCAAAAGGATAAAGGGAGTCCAAAATCTGTCATATGCTGCCAGATTGAAGAAACTCCAGCTCTATTCAGTCGCATACCGTCTGCTCAGAGGTGACATGTGCCTGACATACAAGGCCATGTCCAACCTGGAATTAATGGACATGCTCCACCTCAAAAAATCCAAATCCATCAAAACCACTAGAGCAAGCGACTTAAACCTTAGCACGGATATAAATAGGACATGCTGGAGGGATAGATTTATCACTCAGAGACTCCCTATGCTGTGGAATAAAATCCCGGTCCATGTGAGGCAAAGCACCTCGCTGGCACTGTTCAAGACAAATCTTGACCTGTGGATGGGAGATCGTAGGTTTACCCCGGGAATCATCTCTGTGTCACTGCTGGACAGAGGCACATCAAACTAATGGGCACAGTATTTTTTCATATAAGGGGTGGCTTAAGCCACAAAACTTTGGGCTAGGCTTATAAATGCCTTAGGGCAGATAGCCTAGTATAAACCTATGAACCTATAATATGCTAAATAACATATAGCCAGTAATAAGGAATTACTACATCACTTTAATTCAGTTACGTAATAAGGTCACCAGAGGAGTACCCCAGGACTCCCATTTTGGACCCGCTCCTGTTTAGCATCTACTTCTCGGAAGACAGGACTAATGTCAAAGACCTCTGACTCACCAATTTCACAGATGACTGTAAAATGGTATTTATTATAGATTCCCCGACACCAACATCCTACAAGATGGTTTAATAAAAACAGACTGGTGCCAAAGCCACAGACTAAAACTCAATGCAAAGAAATGCATTATAGTACCCTTTGGCCAATCATCCACCCAAGCTAATTACTCCATCGATAAAACACCCTTAAGAGTTGACCCAGTAGTTATGGATCTAGGGACATACATAAACAATAATCTGAGCATCGACCAACATGTAGCCAAGCCAGAAAGAAAAGCAATCTTTATCATCCAACTCATGAGCAAGAGTATAACTGGTTTCCTTGCCAGTATAGGTTCATAGATTAGTATTAGGCTAATTGCCCTTGTGAGCCATTTTAAGCCTAGCAACGATTAGGCCACCCTCCAAATCAGACTATATATATATATATATATATATATATATATATATATATATATATATATATATATATATCATATAACATTCAAGTCCAAGAAAGTTATACTACCACTCGACTCAACCCTTATCAGACCCATCATTGTCTACAATGCTCCTTTATTAAGTACCTATCCAGGCACTTTCAACAGTTTGAACACCCTCAAAGGTTCCTCATCAGCATAATCTGGGGTATTAATACCTTGCCCTACACAAATCTCCTTAGGCCCGATATCTACACTCCATCTCATACACTTTACTGAGAGGTGATCTCGTTTGTGTTTATATTGTTTGAAGTTTCTCTTTCTGCTCTGCCTTAAATACCTCCATCTATTTTTTGTGTGCTAAACACCATAACTGGTAGCAATTTTTATGTTTTTCTCTCCTTAGCTAACAGCCAAGCTTTCTGTTTTTCCTCTCCATGCTGCCAGTGTACTGTTAAAAGTCCTGCATTCTGAATAAACGGTTGTAACGAAAATCTCTCATCATTCATCTCTGTTCTCTCTCACCTTGCAGCATCTTTTTTTCTCTGCAAAGTATGTTGGCTTAGTTTTTTAAGTTTTAAAATATACTTATTTAAGGCATCATCTACTTTCTAGCAAGTTGGTACACTGTGAAGCAGCTTGGCAGCAAGGAACGCCCCCATTCTTAAAAGAATCTGTTCATTTTCAACAAATGTATGTCTATTAAATGCTGGATTAATCAGCCTGCTTTAAGAAATTTTTTACCTGCTAGTACTACACAATATAACCTCTTTTTTTCTTACTATTAACAGTACATAGCCTTTTTCTGTTAGACATTTTACTGATTGTTTCTGGACTGTGCTTGCCTCTCAGCTTGGCTCAACCCACTCCATTCACCCTCGCTTTGCTTGGGCTCACTCTGCTCCCCTACCCCCATTTCCACCCTACCCACTTTTCCTTACACTTATTAACCTAAACCACACCTTTCTAATTCATTATCCTATAACCTGCAGCTACCTCATTCCAACACACACACAATCATTTTTTTTTTCACTTTCTCCTCTCCCATCTCGCTAACCATTATTTCATCCCTCATATAACATTGTCTTCCCTACTGTCTCATAACACTGTCTCCACATCACTTTATCAGTACATTTCTCTCCCTACTAAACTGCAGACACCACCCCACCCATATTTTTCTCCTATTTCCCTACTATTTCACCATGTCATTTATCACCACTCTTTCGAGCAACTCTCTCCTACTCATTACCCTCTACCTAGCCTCCCACTCCACTACCTTCATCACATCAAACATAACACACTACCCCTCTCCTACATTCCCCACTATTACATACCATACAAAACCAAATATCCATTTTCACATCTGTTCTAATCTCTACACTAACTCTAATATATAGCTTTTCCACTATAAATATGTCCATACCCCCAACCCTCCTTCCTATCCAGATTTCTTTCATCGACTAATATTCAAGTTCAAACTCTCTCTCCTCCTACATTCACTAACAGAAATCAAACTCCAAGCTGACATGCATCCCAACCCAGGACCCGCACAGCTACACCCACTCCACCTGCTAATACTACTCTCCACCTTCTTCCCCTAACAAATTCCAAATCAGACTTACTTCCGAGGTTAAAATTAGTTATGAGTATCACAAAAAAAATAGTGAATTTCATGTAGCCCTAACTACCTACACTCCTGATATAGTAATTATTACTGAAAACATGGCTAAAACCCCACAGTAGAGATGAAGAAATACTCACTAATGGTTATAATGTTATTAGACAAGAGATGCTGAACAAGCGTGATGGAAGCATTGCCATCATGTATAAAAATTTCCTCAAAATTGAAAAATTAATCTGTACTCTCCCAGATCAGAAGCAGAAATTCTAACTTCCTGATCTAAATAAATCCACATAAAACCATCATAATTATTGCCTCGTACCTACCACCAGGCAAATAATCTACCTACCATTGAAAGTATTCTATCTTGGGCATCCTCTACTTTCAACCAATAAACTATAGTGCTAGATGGCTTCAACTTAGACTGGCTATCCTGCTCATCTGACAATCCCTCAATTTTTATCAGTTTATTAAATTTCACCCAAACTATAAACTTCCCACTAGAATCGTTTAACACACTAAGAAAGAATCTATTTTAGACTGGATACTAACAAGTATGCCCAACTTTTCCCACCAGGCTGAGTGCCTCTCCGATTCTCTCACTGATCACTCCCCTACCTTTTTTCTAAGGAAACACATTCACTGCCCCGTAATGTCATTTTCAAACAAAACAAAAGAAATGTTTGTTACCATCTTAAATTCCCAACTTCAGAAGTGCAACTGGTCACCTCTAAAATCACTCCACCTAGACCAAGTTGTACAATATTTTAATTCTACCTTCCTCAACAACCTTAACCTCACTCCAACAAGAAAAATTAGCTCCAAAGCCAAAAACCTGCCTTGGATAACCAAAGATGTTAAATCTCTTATTAAACAAAAGGGATAGAGCCTGGTCTGGTTATCAAACCTCCAAAACCTCAGAAAACCTTACCTCTTACAAACAACTAAGAAACCTAACTAGAAGCAAATTTTATCTGACAAAAAATCTTATTTTCTAGCTAGTCAACAACAGCCATTGCCATTCTCTCACCCCTAGCCAAAATCTTAGAGAAATGTACCCATAAGCAGCTCCTAGAACACCTCATTACAAATAACCACTTATCTCGCACACTTACCTGACCTGCACCCTAACCTGCCCTCCCCAGCAATCCACACTTATCTAGTTCATAGTACGGCTTCCATCCAAAACACAGTACCTCCAAAGCCCCTCATAAGTTTCACTAACTACATCAACCTCCTCAAAAACAATGGACAACTAGTCTCTACTATATTCCGTGATATGTCCAAAGGTTTTGATATGGTATCCCACCAACTACTACTCAACACTTTAGCCTCCCTTCAACCTCAACTGGTTCTTTAACTACCTTACTAATCAACAATAGGCAATTAAATGGGATAATAAACTCTCCACACTTCTCCCAGTCTCTGTTGGGGGTTCCTCATGGTTCCATCCTTGCCCCTCTCCTTTTTATTACATTCACAAACAGTCTAAACACTGCCACTAAATCTGCTTCTATCACTCAATATGATGACAATGCTACTCTTACTTGCTCTGCTCCCACACCCCAAGAACTCCAAGATAAACTGCAAAAGTCATTTCTATATATTGAAAATTACTTAAATGAACTTCAACTAATCCTAAACCCAAACAAAACAAAATTAATGTTCTTCTCTAACAGGAATCCAGAGCAAAACCATCTCCTCTCTCCATCTAATCCACTAATGACATTATAATAGAACCAGTTAACCAAACAAAACTACTTGGCATCACAAACGACAACAACTTGACATTTAAAACTCACAATTAAGAAAGTTCACATCAAGCTTTTTGCTCTTTATAGGGCCAAACCTTATCTTACCCAAAATGCCAGACTAGCCACAGCCATATCCCATCTCCTATCTATTCTTCTCATCTTTTTTCTAACCTGCGCAAGTCTGATTTAAATCTACTTGATTCCTGCTATAACAAAATAGCAAAATTTGCTGCTAATATACCAAACAGGACCCATCATTGCCTTGCTGTTCAAAAACTACACTGGCTTGAATTTCCCAATCTGTTACTGCTCAATCAGCTCACCACTGCCCACTGTATTATCCACAAACCTGAAAACTGCCCTGCATTCTCCAAACTAATGCAACTAAATACCATCCCCCGGACCCTTAGATCATCCGATAAACTGGGTCTATATTAGAACATCGAAATTTCAAAACATAGAATGTTCTAATATCGAACCCTTTTCAGAAAATCTGAAAACATCGAACATACAGAACAGACAATTTTTTCCTAAGGTAAAAATTTGCTGTTCCAAAACACATGCACACAACACAAGCACACCAAACAAACAGCAATCCACACATACACACCTAAAATCTTACACCTAACCCTACACTAAACTATACACACCACTAACTATCCACTTACCTTAACCCTAAGGTCCGTCACTATTGCACACTCACCTCACCTGTGTCCTAACCCTCACGTCCACACAATTGCACACTTACCTGACCCACACCCTAACCCGCCCTAACCCTCACGTCCACACAACTGCACACATACATAACCCACACCCTAACCCGCATTCAATCACACACTTACCTGAACCCAACCCGTAACTTTCCACCACAGCGCTGAAAATATCGAAGCAACAGAAACGGACAACCAAATTGCTTCCCTAGGAAAAAAAAATCGGTTTTCTGTTGCTTTGATATTTTCAGCTTTCTCTGAATAGGGTTCGATTGAAGTTTTGAAACTTCGATGTTCTAATATAGACCCGATAAACTTATACTCAAGGTTACAGAGTCCCATAATTACTTTGGTGACTCTCTCTTCTCCTAAAAAGTAGCCAAACAGTGGAACCTATTACTCCAGAATATCTTAAACACAGATCGTCATAGCGTCAAAAAACTCCTAAAGGGAATACGTTACTCAACAATGGCTATGCTCTCATAATAATCCTGGCTATTTTCTCATGCTTTCGATCAAATGTTTCCTATTCTGCTATCTTCTTGTCTTACTTCTTCCAAATGAAAATATCACAATGGTTTTTAGTTTTATATACGAGTTTCATATTAATGTCTGTAGTAAGGCTTAGGAAATGTGATGGTTTCTCTTTTACATTCCTCTTTTTGTAAATTGTGATTGTTGGCAACTGTCAAACTTTTTGTATATTGTTTGTAATATTTTAAATATTTTTGTAATCTTTTTGTACTATTGTTATGGAGCTGATCTCTCCGGGTCTCCTCTGAAAACAGGCTACTTGCCCAGCCGTTTAACAAATTTAAAATAAAATAAAAATAAATAAATAAAAGGCATCCTCAGATCCAGTTCTGACTGAACTCTTTCACATCCTCAAAACAAACAGCACCAGAAACACTAGATCCAAGAACCTGAACTTTGACTGCAACCTAAATAAAACATGCTGGACAGGCTAATATGCATCTCAAAGGACCTCTGCACTATGGAATAAGCTCCCCATCCACATAAAGGAGAGTTCATCCCTGACCCTATTCAAATGAAACCTTAATCACTGGATGGGAAATTGCAAATTTACTTCCAGTCTGGTCCCCATGTCTCTGATGGACAGAGGTAGACAGTAAGTAAATTAATCCCCAACTAAAATACCCCCACACACATAGCCCTTAGGGTACCTCCTTACTAACCTACCCCACCGTATAGCCAACCTAGGTACTTGGGGACAAAATGAGGTCAGGTTGCACAGCTGGGCTTATAAAGAAACTGGTGTTCATTAGCCTATTATAAACCAGTGAATCTAAACAAAGATTATAAATACAAGGAAAATCTGAAAGCAAAAAAAAAAAAAAAAAAACAGCTATATGTCTGAATTATCAATTCAGTGGTATACGTACTATACAAAATTCCAGAGAAACAGCAAATCACAAAACCATGCAGGCAGATTATTTCACCACTAAAAAAAAGTTTCCCACTGAACTGTGAATATAGAGTGTAGCTTATTACTCCTGCAAATATAATATCATGCAATGCATCTAGCAAGTATATATATATAATGTATAGATATATATATTTTCCAATTGAAATTCTGTGCTGTGATTTGCTTTCACAACATGGAAGAAATAAAGCAAAACATCTGACTGTTCTATACCTGTAAATCAGCAAGCAACCTGAGAAATGTGGGAAAGCAATATTCATACTGGGATGCATTACAAGACAACATAACCAAGTGTGCAAAATTGTCATGTATGCAAATGTTGCCACCAACACGACAGCCTGGTAGAGTGAATGAAAAGGCAGAGCTGGTGAATGGAGGTTTGCAGCAGTGCAGGTAAGGGGTCACACCTGTAATGCAAGCCAAAGGGGACTGATATACATAAAGTGAAAATAAAGAACTCAACAGTTTAGGATGACACGGATTTTGATGAAATCACATTTTAGGATTTTGGGGGACTGAAGTAATGGGGTGTGAATGGCACAAGAAAACAGTGAGAAATCGTGTCAGTTACTCTCCCTTCCTCAGATCCATCAGGTCATATTATGGAATTAAACTACAGCCTAGGTCACTGTACGATACCAAAGTTTCATAGTGACAGCCAACAAACGTTCACGAAAGTTGCTGAAATGTCCTGACAAAGCAAAGGGCAACCTTCAAAACTCACAACCAAAGTGTGCACCCCCCCCCCCCCCCCCCCCCCGATCTGGATTACTACACTGCTGAAGACACCGTGAGAATGGAAAATGGGTAATTACTCTACCTGTCAATGAACTTGTGCTTCCACACCTGGTTTTGACACAGTGAATATAGCCTCCGGCATGTCTGAGCCACACTGGCCACGTCCGTGTGTTCAAGCACAGGCAAACACAGAATATACTCCAACACCTCCTCAGGTAAATCAGTCAGATGTCTGTTGCAAACGGAGCCTGATCTCCTCTCCAAGGTGGCCGTAGTCCCTTTACTGTCCATTATTGTTTACCCTCTATCCAAACGGCTGACCCTCCTCTTCCGGCCCCACATGTAAAGAAGGGTCGCGTGAGATCTGCTTGAACCAATCTGGGTTTCCCTTATGGCCACGCCCACACTGCTGTCATTGCAATGCTTGCTGCACTTGTAGTTGTCTGCTTTCAGTCAAAACATGTTTTTTTACTTACACTTTCGGCTTTTCCCAGTTCGGGGTCGCGATACAAAATGAAGAATATAACCAGCGAGCATACTAAAAAGGAGCATGCAGTCACACTGTGACAGTTACATCTGCAAACGTACGAGACCGTGTTTTTTATGTTTTGAATAACTCTTTATGTAGCAATGTTTCAAGTATAGAAGGAGAAACTGTTTTGGATTTAAAAATATATATATTTGGGTTAAAATGCCAATCGGAATGTTTCCCCTTTTTCGAAACGAATAGCCTTCATAAGTTCACTCTATTCGAAACCAATAGTAGCCGAAGTACGATTACTCTTTTAGTTGCACAACGGAGACTTAAATTCTGGTTAAGTAATCTTAAATTGTATTTCGAATTCCACAGTCTGCAGGCTAAAGACAGGTGCTGCATACTTAAGAGTGAGAAAGCTGGACAGTGCCAGAAATAATGGTGGGACAAAGGCCAAGAAATAGGGACATTTTTTAAATATTGCTCTTCAAACTTAGAAAGTTGATAAAATAACAGAGTTTGCCTTGACATACATTTTCGGAAGGGTATGAAGTCCGCAACTCAAATATCCGCCATAATTTTCTGATTCTATTACTCAATGGTTTGCCAGAAAACCACAATTTTACGAGAAACAGACCAAAAATATGAAGCAAAAATCTGGACAGTCTGTGAAAATCTGTACAGTTGAGGGAGGTATGCCAGTGATACCCCTCAATCTTTTTAGCAGAGGAAATATTGGGAAATCCAAAAATAATTGGGGAATGAAGGCCCATATGAGTACATTTTAAATATTGTTCTTATAAACATAGAAAATCGCTAGACTAAAAGGTGTTGGTTAGTATTACTTTACTGAAGGATATGAAGCCTGAAACTCAAATGACTGTCATTATTTTGTGACTTTGGTCCTCAATGATTTGCCCAAAAAAAATAGGAGGAACAGACCAAAAATGTGAAACAAAAATCTGAATAGCTTGTGAATATCTGGACAGTTGAGATGTATGAGGTGGAGGATACAAAAAATGTGTTAAAGCTAAAATTACAACAGTAGAAATATACATGAATTGCAATAAAGTAGAAGCTGTGAATTGTTGAATGTTGAATGAATGGCAGCATGGATGATGTTATCCTTGGTACTCAGTAAGTGTGGTATTCATAGTCTCACTGTTCACATATACACAAGTAGAAATGATGGATCTGTATTTTAAATAAGAAAAGGGTGAAAAAATGGCACCGATTTTGAAAAAATCTGAGATTTGTCACAAAACACCCATAGCAGGTTCCCACACATTATCAGGTGTAAAATGACAACTATTGTTGCTGTGTGCAGAAAGAGCCCTGTGTACATAAATGATTCTTGTATATAAGCACCCTGTATGGGCTTTTATATGGTTGGAGAGGGGAAGAGAGAAGACCCACAGAAGGAAGACATTAAGAGTATTGTGCAGGAGGAGGTGGAGAGGATGGGCACTGTGTTTTTCTTAAAAGGGAAGTTGGGGAAGGAGTGATGGGGAGAGTATTAGGGAAGAGCAAAGGAACTCAAACATAAACAGCAGGCAAGACCGATAGGAACAATATGGGCTGATGTTGGGGAAAGTCAAGACATATAGATGGCACACATGCAGAAAAAGGAGGTGTGACAAGCAGTTGCCATCTAAGTCTGAAGGGCCTGAATTATCTCCCCTCCTTGATGGATCTTGAGAGGAGGACTCTGATGGGGTGGGGGAGGATGCCTCTGGTGACTCGATGGTCAGAGCTGACCTGGTCACTGAGTCTTGCATTGTAGGGATTGAAGGTGCCTCACCTTCTCAGCCAAGTCTTGAGAAACTAGTTGTGCTCACTGCGTACTAGGCTGCTGCACACAATAAGAAGCACAACTCAGAAGCAGTAGTGCAATGTGGATATCATTGTTTATGCGTATTTGTGTAAGGCAGCGGCAAGCATGGCCCACATTTCTAGAAAGAATTACACAAGAGTGTCAGGTGTCACTTTAGTCACAATATGTGATTGCAGGTTACAACATTATGCAATAGCAGGGAACAAGACACAGGCTAGACAACTCAGTCCTGAGAGAATCACATTCTTGGTGATGTTCTAAGGACATATGGGAAACGCCTTTCATGGCCAAAACAGGCAGCGAGCTAAGGCGTGGGATTGAGAATTAGCAGACATTAATGCTGTAGGCGGATAGAACCACACCCTAGTACAGTACAGTAACAGAGCAAATTACATGGTGGTATACACCAGAACAAAAGTTTGGCAGACTGTAATTGCCTGTAACAGCACTGGTGGCTGTCCTTATACACTCCAACCTTTAATGACAGAAGAGCAATACCCTCCCTCTATAAGGGGGTGATAACCTGGATCCAGATAAGAATACTGCTGGAATCATTAGTAATAGGGTTAACACCAGTACCTTAGACCCCTACTGCAACCAGTCAGACAGTGTGGAAGGTTAGTATATAGCTTGTTTAACTGCATTGTTTTAAAATGTATTTGGCATGATACATGTGCGCATTTCATCCTTACATGTTTAATCATGATGTATGCCATCAATGTCAGCTACAGCTGACAATCAACAGACAATGCATGGTACGTGTGGGGATCCTACCTATACATAGAAATAATTCCACATGTCACATTAACCACATGCCCGCATATCTCTTCACAGCATCAGTACCAAAACCAAACTCATCCTGTGCCTTGCCACTGCAGGATGACTGATGACAGTGACAACATAACTCTCCGACTCCTGACACAGGCTGAGGACAGTGCTGAGGACAGTGCTGCACAGTTGCAAAGTGTACTGCAAGGGCTCCCTACATCACAGCAAGTTGAAAATTCCTTAGTCAGTGACACATGTGCTCCTCTTGGTTGTACACACAAGATTCCGGTGATGTGAGTGGAAAACTTACAGCAAACTATATGCTGTGTAATGTAAGTATAGCAAGTTAGGTATTTGAAATTCTTTCTGTAACAGAACTTTTTACTTATGCAATCTACTTCTACAGTTAGCAATACGAGTAGTGTTTAATAATTAATAGGTCGCCAGGCTTTATCGATTGACTGTTTTCTCACAGCAGTAGGTATTTGTAGTAAATATGTCATTAGTGACGTTATCCTCATACTGTTGTACTGTAAGAACTGTAACATTAGATTGCTTGAACATGATCATGTAAGCTCAGTTCTTTGTGATTTATAAGATATAAAGCAAAGCTACATTATTGTACATAAATGCTAATTAAGTAGGAACTGGTTCTGAGTGGTTTCTTGGAGGTAAAGCATATGCTCTTGGTTTCTGTTAGTATATATCTTTGCAAAAGTGAAATAACCGCTGTTTTTAAGCAAACTGTACTGATATTACTGCAGCTAAGCAGGTTCTATTGTGTATGGGGAACAACTGTGTTGGAGTACATTGTTTTGCTGTTTCTGCATTATAGGTGATCTAATCTGTGCCTGCTTCCTACTGTCTAACCTCTAAACCTTTGCTAGCCCTGTACCCAAATCTTATTTAACCCTTTGCTATGTTTCCTTACCATACAGTTTGTCTACTGTCTCTACATACTCCTCTTACATCCTTCTGTTTCTACCTGCACTACACCCTCTCCCTTTTAGCTCTGTAATCATCTCTCCATATTTCTGTAATAGTCCTACTGCCTTTACTGCATATCCTAACCGTTTTCTCCTTGTTCTCCCCTCCATTTCTAGGTAAGTCCTTTTGTGCTACTTTTGGAACAGCTATTTCTCCTAATTTGCTAAGACAATATGTGGCTTTGCCACTGTGGATACCTCACTGCACTGCCATGTATGTTTTTTTAATAATATTTCAGTGTAACTCCTCTGTTTTATGTTGCCCATAATTATTACCACACATCACCTGGTCTAACTAGTGTGCCCCACCCCTCTCCCACTCTGTTTTATTTGTCCCCTTCTTTTGTTGATCTTCTGACAACTTTTCTCTCTCTTATAGCAGCAGGTAACCGTGATCAGCCTTACTTAACATAGCTTAAAATGCAGTAACATAGTGAACGGTCACTTAAACACCAATACTAAGCTCATCCTGTTTACCTCCATAAAATCTCCATTCTCCTACTGCCATTCCCCTTAAAAGTGAGTTTGTTTTGAGCTAAGCAATAGAAACAACAATAAAACTTGTGGCTTACTGAATCCTGTTACAATAAAATCACAAAATTTGCAACAGGATTGCCAGTCTATAAACATCATTGTAGTGCTCTTAACTCCCTTAACTGGTTTGAACTTCCCCAACATCTTAACTACCTACAACTGACAATGGCCCATAAAATTATCTATAATTCTGAAACCTGTCCTGCCATAAATTCTATCCTCCATGTCTGTATACCTAATTGAGCTCTGCGGTCTGAAGACAAGCAACTTTTAACTCTATATAAACCAAACAAAACAGCCAGACAATGTTTATACTCTTACTCAGTAACCAAATTATGGAACGCATTACCCCCCTGATATTAGAACTTCTTTAAACCCCAAAAGGTTCAAATTAAAAGAATTCTTACTCAAGTCAAGTATCTGTCACTGTTCAAAAATAAGTTAAACCCGACTTATTTTTACTTGACTCTACTTCTCCACTTTTTCTCTTCCTTCTTTTTACCCCTGTCATCCTCCCCCCTACTTTCTTTCCTCTCACCTATAATTATCTCTACTGTAATAACTTCTTACCACATCTGTCTGACCTCTCTCCATTTCATACCCCATTGTATCCTACCTAACCACTTTTTTCCCTCTTGTTTGTCATCTTCCTTCTTCCTATTAATCCTCATCTCTTTCACTTCTCCCTGCTACTACTTCCTACAAATGCTGATCTCTGAATTATACACGATTAACCAGACTATCAATCACAGTCTCTCTTTATCTCTATAATACCTTCTATGTAACCCCTTAATGTTGTATTTTGTCCCTGTCATTGCAAATACTTTCCTTCATACATTGTTTTACTTCCATGAAAATATGATCTGATGTTGTTAATCTTCGTTCATTCCTTACTGATGGGTTATCGGTTCTGTCCTCAGAACCGAGCCAGCCAATATCAAGCTTGTGTCAGCCAAAAACCTTGAGCCACGGTCCTACCCAGAATGCTCTGCTCTCGATTACCTCAGATCTTGTTTGCCGCGTTGCTTTACAGCCATGTCAAGCCACTCTCTAAGCTGTATAATTTTTTGAAAGTTTATACATTGTTCTTACTATAAATTTTTTCTCAAAAGTTTATTCTAGTATTTTGCAACCCTATCTCATACTTTCGACTCTCTCCCTTTAGTCTTTTCCCTTTATTACCCTCCTTTCTTATCTTGTCATAATTCTCCGTTACCATCGTCGGTAATCCTTCCTTTCTCTTTTTACCTTTTTTTTTTGGGTAGCCTTTCTTCTCCCTTTTGGTACTGTTCTTCTCCACATCAGTTATGTCAGATAAGAAAAGTAGCGGTAGTTTCAAGCAGTGTAAGGATTGCAGCCGTAAGTTACTGTTTTCCGATGGCCATGACTTGGGTCTACTGTCTTAATGTCTCCCACTTAACTGTGGATCCTCTGTGTGGGATTTGTAAAAATTTCTCTAACATGACTCTCAACGAGAGGAATAAGTTAATTTTGAAAGGTCTCCTCAAGTCTCCTTTCTCTGAGGCTATTTCTGGGTCGGAGGGCTCACTCCTCTGTTAAACCCCGCAAGAGGCGTTCTTCCTCTTCTTCATCAAAGTGACTCCCTTCTTATCCCTCTGGAGATCGTAGGGAGTTGACTCTCAAGAAGGTGAAATTGATTACTACTCCGACCCTGTCGGCACCAGGCTCAGCACAGCCCCAAATGATTCTGACTACAGCCATGGGTCCTTTATCGATACCGGCACTGGAGTTCCCGGTGCAGACAACTATGGTTCCAACAGCTATGTTCAACCCTTAACGGCACTGTCAGTACAGGTTCAGTCCCCTTCGGCACCATTGGTACAGCCGCCTTTGGCTCCAAGTATGACTCTTCTGTACTCCACGGTGCAGACATTTTCGGCACCAAGATGTGCTTCGGTGCAGTCCTTCTTGGCACCGTCCTTATTGCTGATGCAGACACTTTCCACTACAGTATCGTACCCTTCGGGGCAGACCTTTGCCTTTACGGTGCAGACACCTTCAACTGCTACGGTGCTGACATCCTCGGTGCAGACATTTTCCACACTATTTTCTTCAGTGCAGGCATCCTCGGCTCTGGGCTCTGCACCTATTGAATTAGCAGAGACCAAATATTTCCCTTCACTGGATCCTTTAGCTAGCAGTCAGTATAGTCCTTTCCTAGAAAGGCCAGAATCGCCATCAGATTTCTCCATGAGGTCAACCAAGAGTGTCTCTGAACAGGATGTGTTGCGGCTTGTCGACCAGTTGCTTGTGGCCAGAGGTCTCTCCCAATCATCGACGTCCACATTCCCTCATTCAGGTGAATGTATATCTCCTTAAACCCCAACGTATACTCCTCCTTCGACTTCCACTCAAGTCTCGAAGCCTATTACTCCGACAGCAGCTTTCCTTCCTCCAACTCCAATAGTGGATCTCTTGTGGCCTTCGGTGCACTGGGCATCATGCTCTTCTCAGGCCAGTGGCTGTACCGTTGGGGAGGGCATTCCTGGCTCCATGCCGACTTGTTCTATGGCACCTTCCAGGGATGCCCTTTCTCTTACGGTTCACGGTCCTCTTGAGACTCCTGGTCTGGGGGCAGGCTCATCGGGGTGGGGGGTGACCCCGGTTCTGAGGTTGTCGTGCTCTGTTCCGGGCTCCCATCCCTACTTGGATGGGCCAGCCTTTCATGTTATGGAGAGGGCGCTTGCCTCCACTGAGGAGTCATTGACTGAAGATACGGATTTTTTTTTAAATAAGTTTTATTAAAATCCATTTCTGAAACATACAATTATTATGAGAAAATTGAACAAATTTTATGATTAAGTAGATAAAAACAAAGGCTCTAATATAAAAGATCAAAGAAAACAATGAACTATGTATAATGATGTTCACAGCACTATAAATAAATAATACAAGTTAAAACAAATAAGAGCTGATTAATGCCTTCAAATTATTAATTTTTTAATAAGTCGTTTATATTCTTCCATTGGTTATATATTGCTGTAATCCTAGAAGGTCTAGATTTGATTGTCATCAATTCTAATTTGGATACTTCCAAGAGAAGAACTTTAAAATTTTGAAAAGAGGGAATTTGTGAAGACTTCCAATTTTTCGTATTTCTTTCCTGGCAATGGACAGCACAGAAATCCTAGAAGATCTAGATTTGATTGTCATCAATTCTAATTTGGATACTTCCAAGAGAAGAACTTTAAAATTTTGAAAAGAGGGAATTTGTGAAGACTTCCAATTTTTCGTGATTTCTTTCCTGGCAATGGACAGCACAGACCAAAGAAGTGAATATTTGCCTGATTTTACACAAGACAGAATTGGGGAGTTAAATAAAACTAACGGCTTAGTAAGTAAAAAGTTATCAGTGAATATTGCTTGTAAGAAATGAATATCTTCCCAAACTTTGTTCTTGTGTAGACAGTCATAAAATATATGTGCCCAATCAGCATTCTGTACCTTCATACATCTCCAATAAAGTATATTTTCTTTAAACATCTTGTTATATGAAGTGATAAAATATCTATTTAAAAATCTCCAAGTAAATATTCGCCATTTAAGTGATGAAGTAGTTTTACCAGCTGACTGAATAATATTTGATTTATCTTTATCTGAAGTTTTACAATTATTAATGTCAGAGAAAATTTCCCAATAATTATCTGGGAATATATCCAAGTCTGATTTAATAACTTTATGTATATGTGACAGGCTAATTTTAATTGTATTGTTTTGCTGAGTAAAAAACTATCAGATACTGAATGAGTTTGGGAATTAAATTTTTAGTGGAAGAAGGTATTAAATAGGGAAGGGTCCCCACGGTCACCCTCTGAGGTGTCCTTTGGTGACATCCTCAAGATCCTTAGATAGAGGGGTGACTTGAAGCCCTCTAATCTTTCCTCTGAGGAATACGTATTTCTGCAGGCTTTTCGTGCCTGGGCCCCTACCTCCTGATTCACCCCGCCTGCCAATGAGCTTGTCCAGCGCATCATCCAGTGAGTTTGGAAGGCCCCTGACACCCTGGAAACAGCACCTAAGAGACCAGATAAAATATCACCCCCAGCTGAGCAACCCCATTGGTCACAAAGTCTTCCAAGTAGATGCTATGGTGGTGGCAGCTGCTACTAAGAAGGATTTGGCAGAAGAGAGCCAAACTGTCCATCCGCCCAACAAGGAGACCCGGGCAATTGACAGATTAGGGAAGCGTGTGTTTGTTTCATCGACCTTTGTCGTAAGGTCTTTGAATTATTTGGCACATTTTACCTGTCCTCAGCAAGATCTTATCAACCAGCTGTCTGAAACCTTAGCAGGAGCTGTTTCTGACGAAGTCCGTGATAATATGGCTTCTCAGACGGCTACCCTAGAGTCCATTTCCAACTCTTCCATGCGTCTTATTTTTCACACAACTGAAGGGGTGGCTAGAGCGGCAGGCACAGGTATAGTCGCCAGACGACATGCCTGGATGCGACTTTGCAGACTCCTTTAAGGCTTCCTTTGAGTGCCCCCATAGAGGCCGCTTCTTTGTTTGGCCCTAAAGTCAAGGATACGCTGGCAATGTGCAAACAAGATGGCAAGACCCTGTCTGCCATTGGGGTCAGACAATCCACTCCTCAGCAATTCTACTCCAGAAATCAGAGGAGAGGAAAGATCTGGCACAAGAAATCACAGGATTCTTTCCGTGATGCATGTGTCAAGTTCTCCTCTAGAGGCAGAGGGGGAAGACCCCTCTTTTGGGGCAGAGGAGGTCCACGAAACTGGGGTTCCAGAGATTCTTTCTCTGGCCAACCCTATCAGTGCTCCTGAAGCATTGCCCAACTGCTTACCTCTGGAAGTGGTCAGGGGTCGTTTCTCCTTGTACCCCGCTGCCTGGCAAACTATAACAAACCGATTCTTGGGTACAACGGATAATATCCAGAGGCTATCACATCTATTTCCATCTTTGCCCAGTCTCATCAAGAGTATTACCCGACGTTCCACCCAGTCAAAGGGAAGCAGCAGCAGCACATTAAATACAAAAGCTACTACAAAAAACAGTCATCCAGACGGACCCCCCCCCCCCCAGACCAGATAGGATCCGTTTTTTACTCAAGGTTCTTTTTAGTGCCAAAAAAGACAGGGGACTGGAGACCAATTTTGGATCTCAGTACACTAAACAAATTTGTAAAAAAAGGGAAATTCCGGATGGTCACGGTTCAGTCTATCCTTCCTCTTCTGGAAGAAGACGATTAGATGTGCTCTGTAGATCTTCAAGATGCATATCACCACATAAAATGGACAAATGCTCAAGATACATCCAGTTCTGAATAGGAGTAAGTCACTACCATTTTCGAGCCCTGCCTCTTGGTCTCTCTACAGCCTCCAGCGTGTTCACAAAATGCATGGCAGTGGTTATTGCTCACTTGTGACTTCAAGGATTCCAGGCATTTCCATATCTAGACGACTGGCTCCTCACTGCCCCCACCAAGCGTCTACTGGAAGAAGCCATGCAGTATACTCTCTTAACAGCTCGAAGCCTGGGAATCACTATAAACTGGGAGTAATCCAACACAACCCCAACTCAGTCTTTGGAATTTATAGGGGTACTGTTGGACACGAGAAATTGCACAGCATCCCTTACAGAATACAGGCTTCAGAGAATAAGACAGCAAGTTCAACCACTGCTCTGTCACCACAAATCCCCAGCTCGATCTATACTCCAGCTATTGGGATCAATGGCAGCCTCGATTACCGTTGTTCCTCTAGCCAGATTACACATGCGGCTCCTTCAATGGCTACTGCTGACTCAGTGGTACCCTCTACAACATCCTTTGTCCTTTCAGATAAGTGTAACTCAGAGATGCAAGCAAGATTTACTCTGGTGGATGTCTCAAAATCCCCAACAATGGTCTCACCCTTTCAACCACCATCAACCAATAGCCACGGTGACCATGAATGCCTCCCTGATGGGGTAGGAGGAGCTATGTCCGGGAAACTCGGTCCAAGGTACCTGGTCAGAGACAGAGGCCCTTTTGCATATCACTGTCCTGGAACTGAGGGCGGTGCTTCTAGCATTGCAAGCATTTCACTCCATCCTTCCGTCAGGGACTATTGTGGTCTAATCAGACAACATGTCTGTGGTCTGGTACATCAACAAACAAGGGGGCACCAGATCTTACCCGTGATGCTGAGAGGCCTTGAAAATATGGCAATGGGCAATAGCTTACAACTGCTTTCTAATTGCAATGCACATTCCCTGGAGCTCCAACATGATAGCGGACAAATTGAGCGGGTGCATTCTACAGCCCCATGAGTGGTCCCTCAATCCTCTGATAATGGCAAAAATCTTCAACCGCTGGGGCCAGCCTTGCTGCGACCTATTTGCCTCCCCAATCGGCTACAAGTGCAGCAACTACTTTGCCCTGATTCCTCCCTTGGGGACAGTCACCAAGAGATGCTCTAGTCCACACTTGGCCCTCGGGTCTTCTTTATGCTTATCCTCTTCTCCCCCTCATCTCCCAATTTCTAAAAGCACGACAGTTGAAGAGCAAAGTGATCCTCATTGCTCCATATTGGCCTTGACAAGTCTGGTTTCCCTTCCTCTGGCCTTACCCGCTAGATCAACCGTGGATCAAGTTGATCTCCCATCCGCAGGGTCTGATTCATCCCAGTCTAACAACCCTGAAACTGGCAACTTGGTTTCTCCACTTCCAGTGATGGCCAGGCATGAAAACTTTTCGTCCCCTGTGTGCAATATTCTTATTGCATCTCCTAAGTCATCCACCAGACTAACCGTCTTAACAAATGGAAAAGGTTCTCTCTATGGGCAGCAAATAAACAATTAGACCCCTTGTCAGCCCCAGTCTTGGTGGTATTGGATTACTTGTAACATCTTTTCCACTCTGGGGTGTCTGCCTCTACTATCCGTGTACATTTATCTGCCATCTCAAATTTCCATATTGGGTTTCAGGATTCTTCACTTATGTCGCACAGACTCTGTAAGACTTTCTTGAAAGGGGTTATCCACCTAAAACCGCCCTTAAGAGAACCCGTAGAACCTTGGGATTTGGCTTTGGTTCTGCAAACTCTTAACAGCTCCCCCTTTTGAAACTGCGTCTTCATGTGACATGAAGTATCTCTTCTAGAAAACTTTGTTTTTAATTGCAATCACATCAGCCAGGCGATTGTCAGAATTTCAGGCCTTATGCATCAAACCTCCCTATCTTATCTTCCATAAGGATAGGGTATCACTGAGAACTAATTCTACCTTTTTACCAAAATTGGTGTCAGAGAGCGATCTATCAACCAATCTATTGACCTTCCAGTGTTCTTTCCTAACCATTCTAACAAGGGAGAGTATTGCCTGCACTCCTTAGATGCTCATAGGCAAATACGATTTTATCTGGACAGAACAAAATCTACCCGTAATTCAGACCAACTGTTTGTCTTTTTCTGAACCTAGACGGGGTCATCCTGTATCAAAAGTTACATTGGCTTAATGGTTGTTTTTGTTGTAGATAAAGGTAATACAATTTCTCAATCTCATCTTCCCTCATAGTCAAATCACATTCTACAAGATCTATGGCAACTTCAGCTTTCCATGCTATGGCTTCCCTCAATGATATTTGCTCAGCTGCAACTTGGACCAAACCTCATACCTTTATTCTTCATTACAAACTGGACTTGGCCTCCAGAGGTATAGCTTCCTTTGGCTCCGTGGTGCTCAGGAATGTCCTTCCATGAGGGCCACCCAGGGATTCAGGTAGCTGGGGACTCTGTCCCATCAGTAAGGAATGAACGGAGATTAACAACATCAGATAAAGAAGTTATGTCTTACCATAACGTTCCATCGGTGTTGTTGACCTTCGTTCATTCATTACTTCACACCCTCCGTCCCCCATCCGGAGGTTCTTGGTTGATCTCATGTACTCCTTTATTGTAGGTCTGTCATGAGCAGAGGTAGCCTCTACTTTTATCTATCAACTTGCAAACTCGATCTGAGATAACAGGGAGCAGAGCATTCTGGTTAAGACTATGGCTCGAGAGTTTTTGGCTGATGCGAGCTTGATATTGGCCGGCTTGGTTCCGAGGATGGAACCGATAACCCATCAGTAATGAATGAACGAAGATCAACAACACAGATGGAATGTTATGGTAAGACATAACTTCTTATGTATGCATGCAGATTTGATAACTAATGTATCTATGTAAAGTGCAACCATATTAACTATGCATACTAATCTTTCTTGCAAAATGTATCTATACGATTCTTATGATTTCTATTCTATGCTGATTTTGTACAGTTTTTGTATCCTGCTAACCACTATGCTAAAGTTAATTTCCTGTCACTTTGTATTATTTGTGGCATCCTGTTTGCTCATTATTGTAAAAATAATTGTTTGTCTTATTTGTATTTGGAGATTTTCCCCCCAGGCCTCCACTGAAAATGGGTTTCCCACCCAGTTGGACTTTCCCGGTAACCAAATCTCAAGTAAAATAAAATGTTATTACTGTATGAGAGTACCCATGCAACTTGACATCTTATTCATGTACACAGCTTGAATCAATTGATGAGGAGACTAGCATTTCAGAGGCAGCAGCACCTAATGTCACAACTGTGCACAGAGGTGCCATGCAAAGACATAAGTCATACTTAGCTCCAGAGAGACACAAGGCCTTAGTTGTCTAGCAGCAGAGGTGTTGTAGCATAGTTCTAGCCCAAACTGCTGCCAGTGAAAGTAGGTAGACATGGTTAGAATAAGTCAGGGACTAAGTGACAGCTTTCCCCAGTATATTGGAATGTTTGAGGCCAGGGAGAATGCCATGCTGATTCTCATGTACAGTATGTTTGCACACACGACATCCATGTTAGCCTTCATGTTCACATTCATAAAGGCTTACCAGACACACTTTGGGAACATGGTGGACATTGACAGAGAATTGTCCACATGCAGGGTGGATGACTGGGCCATATAGCACATGCATCTCAAGAAACTGCTGCAGACTTTCTAGGGGATTCCCCAAAGAAGAAAGCAGCAGGCCTTGTCAGACTTCCACAACATGGAGAATAACATTTTGCTCAAGGTTTAGGTCCTGCAGCACAGTCAAGTCAATGATAGGAGGTTGACCTGCATCCAGTAGATTCTGCCATCAGAGCAACTCTGCATCAAGCTCACATGCCAGCACTTGCTGTCAGCCTATGGGAACATCCCACACATTGCTCTTAGGAAACAAGGTGCACACCTTGCAAATATAACTTGCAGTTTGGAAATAGGAAAACTGCTATGTACAAATGATGACGTATGGTACTGTTATGAAAATATTTCTATTGTTGAAAAATAAGAAGTGTCTCAAGTGCAGTGTAAGCTGACGCTGACCATGCACCACTCAGCACAGCCCTTAAGCAGCACTGCACACATCATTTATTATCTGTCTATTTTTTTTACTCTAAGTCATAGCTCATAGTTGCAACTAGACATATTCTCTTTGCCTACATAGCTATATACAATGCACAAGCCTGCCGGAGGGGTTGACATGCTACTATTCTTGTCTGGCCATTGTCACCATTGTCACTGGTGGGAGGAAGGTTAGAGAGAGCTGCACTGCCACTATCAGTGACTAACTGTGACAGTTATGCACCAGACCAATGCATGATCATGTTGTGCAGAATGCAGCAGGCAGTAAACATCCTGCATGCAATTCTAGCGGTCCTACTAAAATGTGCTCCAGACTCATCCAGGCAATGGAAACCGGCTGTGAACAGGCCAAATACTCACTGACTATCGGTGTTGGGGACAGGATGGTGTTAAAGTGCTCCTGAGAAGCTTCCTGAGGGTTACAGATTGGTGTCTTTAACCAGGGTTCAAGTGGGTAGCCTGTGTTACCTGGAAAAAAAAGGGAGGAGACATATAACAAGAGCGGGGGTGATTATTCAGTTGTATCTCTACCACTCTACAGATACTTAAATATCCACAGTGAGGAAAACTAAAATGCTTTGCACTTACCATCAAAGATGTCATGATGAATCGTGCCTTCCAGGAGGATGTAGTAGAGTGAGCCTGTGTGCTGATTATGGGAATCATGGGCATTGCTAGGATTGGTGATGCACCCCCCCCCCCCAATGCATCACACAGTACCTGGTAGCCTTTTCTGTTCAGATACCAGTCCACCATGGTCCAGATATGGGCTAATGTAACCTGGATGCACTCTATCACACCTAGCACCTCAGAATAGTGTGCCATCCTGAGGAAGGCATACATGGTACTGAGGTGACATCAGGAAGTAGATATACTGATCAACATGTGCCAAGAGTATGGCAAGGAACTACTGAAATGTTCATCGTGTTACCCTGCTGCAGGCATCACACTTCGGTTATCCTGCCGTCAGGCGGTCCCGCAGTCGGCCCGAATTCCAAAGTCTTGGTCCGGCGTCGGTTGCTGTCGCTTCTTCCCTGACGTCAGAGCTCCAGGGGTATATCAGAGGCATCCAACGCTATTTTCTTCAGTCTTTCTTGCCGTGCGGTGCCCGAAGCAGAAGCAGTTCGCAAGTGCCGGTCGGCCGACACCTGAGATTTTCGAATAGAGTTTCAGTCCGAAGTCTTCAAAGCTAAGTACCCCGTTGGGGGAACCTTTTCTTGCCTCAGTCCGATGTCAGAAAAAGTTAACAATTGCATTTCTTGTGGGAAGCAAATACCGCATAAGGACTTTCATTCTTTTTGTATACCTTGCCTAGGCCCAGACCACGATGTCACTGGTTGTCGGTTTTGTGCTAGGTTCAGTAAGCGAACTATAAAGCGACGCTTTGATTTTGCACAACACTACTTCGGTAGAAAATTTAATTACACTATGCCGTCGGAGCAACCGACTACCGGCGTGCACAAAAAACGCAAAGATAAAGACAGGCAGCCTAGATCCAAGCCACACTCCGAGGCCTCGGCTGGGCCGGTCGCTGGTTCTCCGGTTTTCAGTGAGGCGCCTACGCAGCCCCTGGCAGTTTATCTCCAGAAAGTCTCTATAGTAAGTATAGTGAGCGCTATACATACTTTGGTATCAACAGGTTTAGGAAAGCCACACATCCCCTTAGTCTCTGGCTGTGGGCCATACACCTCACTAAAGCCATTATGATGTCCTTGTCCACTCTGTCCTAAACTTCCTAACCAGTAAAGTTCAGATGAGTTAGATTTTTCCTATATCTTCTTCTACTTCTTTTTCTTCGTGACTGGCAGGTGCCTCTAAGTTAACCTGGTTTTGATGCAAGAGAAGCAGTCACCTTACAAAGGGAAGCAACTAAGCAGCAAACCCAAGCATCTCAGTGGATTGCAGAGTAGACAAAAAAGGCCATGACTTCACTTTTTATAAGCCTTATGTGCATACAGGAGATGCAAATCAAAAAGTAAGTATGAATCACACAAAGGAGGGAAGGGCTGATAATTTATGTAAGATAGTTGCAGATTTTTCATGTAGTCCTCTAACATCTCATTAGATCTTCTTTTGCATGCTACTGTTTCAGACCACTATGCCTGAGCACAGCTGGAATACCTCTCAACTATCCAGATTTTTGCAGAATGTCCAGATTTTTGATCTGTTCATAACAATTGTGTTTTTTCTGGCAAATAAATTAGATGATCTAAGGAGTGAAGTCACTAAATAATTATTTAAATTTGAGTTTTAGACCACATTTCTTGTGTTTGTAGACGTTCTTCTACATTTACACACTTCTTTCTGTATTTGTGAACATTTCTCAGGGTTTGTGAACTTATTTCCAAGGATTGCTGATACTGCAGGAATTCTGCCTTTTGTTGTAAAGCATTTGTTACTGTTCTTGAACTCAAAACCAGTTCATTTTACATTGAGGTTTTTTTTTTTTTGCACTCTTGGGAACAGAGGGATGATTCAACCCATCCAAGTTGGGAACTGCTGGTGGAAGGCTTATTGTGTGTTTATCTGATTGGTCTGAGGGCTTAGCTGTCTAAAAGTCTTTCATCCTGCTAGTATAAAAGCCTCATGTTTGCACATCACACAAACAGGGTTACCAATGCCTTGTATATAACCCTCTCCATTTTAAATTCCTCTATAGGAAACACTTTCAATAGCCTCTCACTGTTCATGGTTGCTCAAACAGCTGCCTATTTGCGCAGAGGGCAGCACCACTGCAGGTCATGTAATAGCATACTACTAAACACTCACTTAGACCTGTAAGTGATTCTCCCCTACTTCCCATCTGCTAAAGATCTGGATTAATGAATAGGTGATTCCCTGTGATCTCTGTTTCTGGCCTGGTGGATATGGGCATGACAACCATTTAACTTTAGAACAGACAAACAGTGTGTGTGAGAGATGTAGATACACAATGTCATTGGAAGCAAAGCTGCCACATAGACACATGAAAAATGGAAACCAGGTTGTTAACGTTACACCCAAAACACTCACTATTAACACTAAGGAACAAACACATAGATGCACATATGTGGAGGTACTCACTTGTAATCTACTCAAACGTCCAAGACCTCCAAAAAGCATCTCTCAGTGGCCTTGTACACATTCAATAGAGACAGCACCTCATGCAACACATAACTCTGAAAATCATAGTAGCCCTGCTTCCAAGTCCATAAGGCAACACTCAACCAAAAATTCTAGTTATTGGGATTCCACTGTAAGACATACTGATTTCCCCCTTAACAGGCTAAACAAGGAAGAGATCACAGTGAGCTGTCTGTCTGGAGCCAGGATCCACCAGATCACACATGCACTTAAGTCTTTAAACCACAAGAACCACTATAACACAGTCATAGTCTATGTTGGCATAAACAACCTATACCTCATTGGACTATATGAAGAGATATATGATAGAGCTCTCTGAATATGTGTCCCAGGCAAGTATGAATTTGTCATTGAGTAGCATCCTATCTTCACCTGTGATGATGCCACAGTACTAGCAAAAAAGGTTGACTTCAACAATTGACTTAAGTTTCTGATGTCACAACAAGGGGATCCAATAATTGTCAGCCTGGGAAGACATGATTGACAAATTATGATGCTTTGACAGAAATGGCTTGCACTTGTCACCACATGGCTTCCAGATACTGGCAAAAACTTTACCTATCCCCATAGTGCCTTTTATAGGCCGTGTCAAGTTGTTAAACCCTCCAACATAACAAAAGTCACTAATGACTACCTAAAGGTATTGCTGCTCAGTACTAGGAGTTTAAATAAAAAACTGCACTAGTTGAAAGCACATTCTAGAGAAGGTAGACATATGTGCAGTCACAAAAACATGGTTCAGAACCATAGAAAGCACCCCGGCTATCAAAAGCTACAGTGCTTTTCTTACATTTCAATCCCCCTCAGCGGAGGATAAAAGAAAGGGAGGAGGTGTCTCAGTGCTCAAAAATAAACCACCCTGGTGGACCCCTAGTATAAATAGGCTATTTAACAAAGGGAAAAGAATCATTTTCAAAGCCAAGAAGGAACAGACAAAGCAGTATAAAAAGACACTCACAAGCAAATTAGAGAGCTGGTCAAATCTGGCAAAGCAAACTGTGAGGCAAAGATAGCCTCCCAAGTGAAAGATAATCATAAGACATTTTTCAATTATGTTCATAACCTCAAGGAAAATACTCAACAATGTTCCCATTTAATCATGAACTGCAACATTTGCACCCAGCCTGAAACTATAGCAAACCAGCTGGCCGACAAGTTCACTTCAAAATCTCCCCCATCACCTCCTGTCCCACTGAAAGAAATAACCACAACCATCCTTCTGCTACTCATTACAAAGGAATATGTCCTTACTGCACTCACTAAAGCCAAAACACAGCCTCCATGGGTCCCAACAACATTCCATTATGCTTCTTAAATTGATTAAAATAGTATCTATCAGGGTCACTAGAAACCCTCTTTAACTACTGCTTCTGGTTGGGCTATGTCCCAGAGGAATGGAAGACTGCAACAGTCAATTCTCTGCACAAGGGGGCCCATCAACTGACCCAGGGAACTACAGACCCATAAGCATGACCGGTCTTATCTGCAGGGCCATGGAGAGAATTATGGTGGACCTGATCAATAATGACACAGGAACCCTTCAAAAACTGGACCAGACCCAATTTGGCTTTGTCAGAGGGAAGTTTTGCCTGCTTAATCTGGTGGAATTCTTCAAGAAAGTCACCAGGGTCGTGGATGAGGGTAAAACAGTACACACCGATCTAGACCTGGCCAATGCTTTTGACAAAATTCCCCATTTTGGGATCATAGATAAATTTATTTACTGAGTTAGGTAAACCCCTACACCATCAGATAACGAACTGGCTCAATGACAGAACACATGTTTATATAGGTAAATCAACTTCCAATAAAAAAACCTGTTACAAGCGGTGTCCCACAGGGCGGCTCAGTGTTGGACCCCTCCTGTTTGTTATATACTTCTCAGAAGTAAAGGCCAATGTTGGGGCTACTTGCTCACCAGGTTCACTGATTACCGTAAGCTGGGAGCAATCACTGAATCCCCAAATGTTATTGAAATCTTACA
This sequence comes from Protopterus annectens, assembly GCF_019279795.1. NCBI lineage: Eukaryota > Metazoa > Chordata > Ceratodontiformes > Protopteridae > Protopterus > Protopterus annectens. Next base: position 300,105,365 of record NC_056733.1, read on the forward strand.
AACAGGCCTAAAAATGGCAAATGACTGGTGCCAAAACCATGGTCTGAGACTAAATGCTAAAATATGCGTAATCATACTCAACAGTAAATCAGATATCCCTGCAAATTATAATATTGATAGCATACCCCTAAAAGTAGATGCAGTCGTAAGGGACCTAAGAATATAGATTATAACCTAAACTATGACCACCAGTTAGCTACAGTAGTGAGGAAATCCTTCTGTGTGTCTCAACCAACACATAAATGCATGGCATCAAGATCAAAGGAAGTTATAGTGCTATTGTACTCAGCCCACATCAGGCCCATAATTGAGTACAATGCTCCAGTCTGCATGTACCTAACCAGGCACTTATTGGAGTGGCCCCAGAGGCTTCTCACTAAAAAAATACAAAGCATAAGATGCATGTCTTTGTCATTTTACTCTCTCATATTGTTTATTGAGAGGGGACTTATGTCTGAACTACAAGGCATTCTCTGATCCAGCCCTGATGAAAATGTTGCATATTTGCAAGAACAAGTATACAAGGGTTATGAGTTCCATGGACCTGAAGCTTATTTGTGACTCTAACAGAACATTCTGGAGAGACAGATTCATATCCCAAAGGCTGCCTTGTCCATGGAATTTATTATTATTTATTGATATTTGGTGACCGGGAAAGTCCACTGGATCAGTGATCCATTTTCAGTGGAGGCCTGGGGAGAAAAGCTCTGAATACAGTTACAAATAAATGGTCACAACATTGTGGCAGGAAGTATATGCAGTATTTAAGAAGAAGCCGAAGTATAGTTAGAATGAAAACAATACAGAAAATTACATAAGTTGCAAACAGTTACAAAGATTAGTGAGACATTTTATCATCAACTACACAGAATAAACATCAATTACAGAAGATATATACAGTATGTATATATATATATATATATATATATATATATATATATATATATTTGTTGTTGTCAAACACATCTCAGGTCTTCAACTTTCGGTAACCTAGAGCTACTACTTACATCCTTTCACATAAATAGGAACAAACAAATATGCATAGTAGTAATTTATATTCCCCTAGGCAATAATATCCATATAGTTGAAGACTTTTGATCTTAGATAAATCAGAATATATTGCATGAAACTATAATTCTAGGAGACACTAATATTAATTGGTTAAACTTGGACACCCCCACTCCAGCAAACAGCATAAACCTTCACAGTTTTACCCAACTCATCACTACTCCTACTCATGATCTAGCAGCAGACTGAGTCAACCCTAGACTGGATATTTGTAACCCATCCCCAAAACTACTCTAACTCAGGCACCCAACCAAATACATTAAATGACCACCTTCCAGCATATACCTATAGTACTCACCCTCAAGCAATCAAAATGCACTCAAATAGAACCTCCAGGAACTTTGCCCACTTTGACCAAAATAAGTTTATAAATATCCTAAACTCCCAAAACTTGAACCCATTAAAAATTCTCCCCTTAGATGAAGCCGTTAACTATTTCAACAAACTCTTTTTAAATACTCTCAATAGCCTAGCTCCAATGTGTAATAAATGAACCAAAACTAACCATGCCCCCAGGTTAACAAAACTAACCAAACAAACTATCTTAGAAACAAAGCATGGAAAATATGGCTGAGACACAGAACAAAACAAAACGAACTCCACTACAAACAACTCCGTAACAAATCAAAAAAGCTAGTGATACAAGATAAAAAGATTATTTTTCTGCTAAACTATCTACCTCATGTAACAATCCCCCAAAAATTTGGAAGTCTATCTCCTCTGCACTTAACCCAGGCACCATCCAAAACCCATCCCCTGCACCTGAAAAAGCCCACAAGAAATTTCCCAAGATTTTAATACCCACTTCATCTCTACCATTCAAAAGCTACTCAAAGACTGCCCATCCAGCTCAAACACACACTTCCCACCACCAACAGAGCATACCCCCTCCCCTGCTGATTACTGTACTACACATCCAGCCAACTCTTTCACTATCCAACCTGTACCCACCTCTCTAATCTTGGAAACTCCTAAAACAACTCAAACCTTGCTCACTGTCTGCAGATAATCTTCGCCAGAATATCTGCAAATAGCAGCTAGCTCAATAGCATATCCAGTTACCATTCTCATAAATCGCTGTCTCTCTGAATCCTACGTTCTTCTTCTATGGAAAAAATCCATTGTTACTCCACTACACAAAGGGGGAAACTCCCATGATCTTTCTAACTACTGCCCTATCTCTATACTCTCCCCACTATCAAAAATCTTGGAAAAATATGTTCACTCACAACTACTTAAGCACCTCTCAAGTAATGCTCTTCTGTCCCCTACCCAACACAGTTTCTGGCCAGGGCATAGAACTATTACTGCCCTATTATCTTTCACTGGCACTGTCAACAAAGCCTTAGTTGCAGGCCATCCTACCTCAGTAATTATACTAGACTGATCTAAGGCTTTCAACAGTGTCACATACTAGACGAGTAAACCAACTATCAAGACTAGATTGCTCCCCAAAATCCCTCAACTGGTTTTCCTCTTACCTGCAGAACAGGGGCCAATCAGTTGTTGTTGTCTTTCGGCATTTCCCGGTTAGGGGTCGCCACAGCAGAACTCCGGTCCACTAATGATTGGCAGTAGATTTTCACAGTGCCGAGTTGCCAGCTTGATGCCCAACCTTCAACGAAGGCACCCCCATTCACGCATGAAAGCCCTTTGATTGAAATTGGCAAGATTTCTAGAAGTTCTGCACAAATGGAATTTTATTGTTTGCATATGGGTTCTATAGGTGAATGCGGGTAAGTGGTCGCTTGAGATATTAGGGAAGGTTCCTGTTTGGGCATATTTATGAGGGTGTGCAACAAGTATCCAGTCTAGGGTTGATTTAGTTTCTTTGTTTACTGTATGTGTGGGGATTGTTATGAGCTGGGTAATCCTATATAAGTTTATACTATTAGATGGGTAGTTGGAGATGAGGGATTACCAGTTTATGTTGGTATCACCCAGGATGATGGTTTCATTTACTATGTTCAGGGTTGTCCAACATAAAAAATCTTCTAGAAAAGGTATATTTTGACCGGGAGGAATGTAAACTGTGACAATGCATATTTGTTTTTTTTTTATATGGAGTATAGCTGGTAGGAGTTCTATGTTTTCAAAGGAAGGAACAGGTTTGGAAAAAGAAGTAATAGTTAAGGAGTCACGGTAAATTAGTGCAACACCTCCACCCTTTTGTGGAGATGGTTGTTTCTATGTATGTTATATTCTGATGGGATTATTTCAGTGTCAGTTGTGTGGTTTTAACCAGGGTTCTGTAAGTGCCACAATATCTGGGGAATATAGAGAACGCTAGGCATGGAATTCAGTGATTTTGTTACAGATACATGTTCACTGTAGTGATAAATAAATTTTGGGTATTTGATGTTTAAGAGTAGGATGGAGACATACCACTCAACCTCTTAGCGCAAGAAATCTGGACAAAGCCCAACATAATGGGGGGCAAAGGTCCAAAAATAGGGACACATTTTAAATATTTTATTTACTTAGAAAGTTGTTAGAATAACAGGAGCTGTGTTGTTATACATTTTCTGAAGGATATGAAGTCTGAAACTCAAATGTATGTTATTATTTAGTGACTTTCGTTCTTAAATCATCCCAGTGATTTGTCAAAAAAACATTTTTTATGAGGAACAAACCAAATGTATGAGGCAAAAATCTGGACATTCTACAAAAATGTGTATAGTTGAGAGATATGGATGGAGATTTAATTGGTCCAAGATTGGGGTGAATGTCACCACATTGGGAAAGAACCTGAACATGAACTTCTCACCTTCGTAAAACAAAGCCCACCCCTTAGTCTTTTCAAAATTAATTTGGATAAATGGATGGGGAACCATAAATTCACTTCTGAGGTACTTCCCATGTCCCTTATGGACAGAGACAGTCTGTAAAATAACTCAGGGCTCCAACACCCAAAGACCCACTATCCTGATACTACCCCATCCCATATCTGGGGAATTAAGATATAATACTGTTATATCCTGGTATTATTGACTAAGCTTGTGAAGGCTCTTGTGCTATTAGACTAATTATGGACCTATAAATATGATCCTAAATATTTTCCATCACTGGTTACAGCCTAAACATAGGTATGTTTCCTTTACAACTTCTGATATCAGACTTACTTCTAAGTGTTATTCTGGAAACACTTAAATAGCTTTATTAAGTTTTTCTTGGATATATTTGATAAAGGCATTCAACTTTTTATTTGAGTAGTAGTTTTACAAAATAATATACATCTATTACTACAAACCAGATGATTTTTTATCTCTTAACCTTACTGACTACACTTCAGTTATACTTAAATTTGCCTGAGGTCTCAAGCTAAAACTGGAAAATATTCAAATATTGGGAGAAAGAATGGATTTTGATATTGGCCATGTATTCTGCACAACAATTTAAGAGGTTTTGACACTGACTATTTAGCTAGGGATGGATGAGGCTGAGTGGGTGTGACTGACATACTTGCCCATCTTGGGAGGAGAAGTGGGACTGAGTGGCCACATAACTCTCAACCTCTCACTTCTGAAATCATAGCAGAAGGGTCAAATCATAACTCAAAAATTTGTATACGTGTAAATTTCCAACCCAGGGTTTGGGGGACATAACCAAGATTTGAGTGGGTAGCCTATGTCACCTGGAAAACAAAACAAGGAGGGACACTGAGATATAAATTTTTCCTCTTTGGGTGCCCAAAGTATAAAAATAGGATTCTTGTGGTTCTGACACATGCACACCTACATAGATGTGCTTTAAAAATGCATCCTTTCTTCACTGGGAGAAATTACACTTGCATACTTCTATACACTACAAAATAGCCAGGTGACATCCAACAACCTTGCAATCAGTAACCACCACTACCAACAGCACCAATTTCTGGCATGTAAACATTTTACCGAGTCAAAAGTTATCAATACATGCGGTTACAGAGCGTGTTGCACAGCTGAGATGCATATTATTACAGCAATGCTCGCAGTTGCAAATCAAGTGTAGAACTGAACATATCTAGCAGTAAGTATACAGGGTGAAATACAAAACAACAATACCAACACGTTGCAAAACTAACAAAAAGTCAGAATATAATAAACTGTGACAATGCTTTAGGCTATTGTTTGTGTGTTAGGACCATTATGCTCACTGTTCTCTCTTGTACTGCTCAGCTGCTCTTCTTGCCACTTCCCATATATCTTTTAGCTGGGGTGGCTGTAAACAGGCCTAGATAGATTTTTAAGGAAATTAGATCATTAAGGGTTTCCAGACTCCTTGAATGCTATAAATCTTACCATTTTTTTTGGGTTTTTTTTTGCCATACTAAGTACAGACTTAGATTCAACAACAGAATGCAGCCAGCGTAACAGTGTCAACGTCTTCTAAAAATTAATTGTTGTTCGTTGCTTAAGACAGGAACGAGGAGTTTTTACCCATCATTTCAGTACATCATAATTTTGATTCACAAACTGGTATGTCTGGCAACTGATACACTGAGAATTCTTCTGTCAGGTTTACAGCTGCCTATTGTGCTAGTGAACATCCCTGGATGGCAAGCCAAATCTGCAACAGATTTTCCAGAGACATGTAACCTACATCAACAATCAAGTAAAAAAGAAGTATTTTGCTTTAAGGTGTTTTATGAAGGCAACTTCTGAATCATTTTGGGCATGATTACCTTCCAAAATTTTACATCCTTTATTTAAAAATCAGTCTGAATTGCTGATACCAAAGGAATGTCCTCATGCTCCTTTAAATACTGTTCCAAATCTGTAGCCTAGTACTTACTTATGAACCTATGTACTTTACAAATTTAAAAAGAAGTAAGACTTGAGAATGGACATGTTTAATGATACTGAGTGGTTCTACTTCAGTGAACAATACAACTTTTCTGCAACTCCTGCCATTGTACACTTGTTAAGAAATTACTGTAACTATCTGAAATAAGTTCCTCATTGGAAGATGTGTCTTTAATAACAGACTTATAATCAAATCTGCCATGTATTCCATGCACACAAAATAAACTATATCCGGGTTACTCATCTTTAGCATAGACATGACTGAATTAATCATTCCTATCACTGATGTTGTATTGTCAGTAGAAAGAGCAACTAGATTACCAAGAAGAATGTTAACAGTTTCTAATGTGTGCATGAGGCATATCTACATATCCTCTCCTATTCCAGAAATACACTGCAGTATATCAGTTGATTTTATATTATTTTCACTTTCCAGCAATCTTATCAAAGTAACTCACCAAAATAACCAGCTGTTTTTTCAAAACCCATGACTGTACTGTGATCCATGTAATGCTTAATGGTACTTGTTTACATATAGAAGCAGCTTCTTAACTGTTACTTCTTTTCTAGCATCTCTTGCTATAGATAAAGGGCTAAATTCAGAAATGTTACAACTAGGTGTACACCTACCATACACCTTATGGTAACAATTTACAATTCAGAGACAGCCCTATCAAGGTGGTGTACCAAAAAGAGTGCAGCACCATGGTGGGCCATATCTTTAGCCTACTGCAAATTCTGAGGCATTCTAGGTGGAACAGTCTACATTAATTAGCCATCTGCTCTCCTCATGGAAATGCCTGCAATAAGTCTGTCACAACTGGGTGATTCAGAGAATAGTTCGGCTATTTGAGGTACATCAACCACATGTGTTGATGAACATAGCCAAGTGCTTGTGCTCACTTGATAGTGTTAGAGGTAGACACTGGGGAAATTAGTGGACAGGAAGTGTTGGGGGATGCGGGTATGTGTGTGAGGCTACATGTGTGAGTGTATGTAAATGTATGAGTGTTGTAAGGTGAACATGGGTATGTGTGTGTGAGTGTGCGTCTGTATGAAAGGTTGCAATAGGGGGATTAGATAGGGGATCGGTAGAGCCCATGTGAGTGTGTGCCTGTCTGGTACATCAGCCACATGTGTTGATAAACATAGCCAAGTGCTTGTGCTCACTTGATAGTGTTAGAGGTAGACGCTGGGGAAATTAATGGACAAGACGTGTTGGGGGATGTGGGTATGTGTGTGAGGCTGCATGTGTGAGAGTATGTAAAAGTATGAGTGTTGTAAGGTGAACGTGGGTGTATGTGTGTGTGTTTCTGTATGGAAGGTTGCAATAGGGGGATCGGTAGAGTGCATGTGTGTGTGTGCCTGTCTGGGAGGTTGCAGTAGGGGGATTATATAGTGGATCAGTAGGGTGTGTGTGAGTATGTGCCTGTCTGGGAGGTTGCAGTAGGGGGATTAGATAGGGGGTCTGTATGTTTTTTGTGTGGGGGGGGGGTATGGGTGAATGGGTGTGTCAGTGAGAACATTTGGGTGGGGGGCTGTGTGTATGCATGGATTTGTGGGGGGCTGCTGTATTACCTCCACACTCCCCTAGACTAATGCGTAAATCCTACATTAGAGTGAATATTGGGCACCATGGATGACTCTCTATATTGTGCATTTTAAAGGCATTTGAACTCACTGGAACAAAAGTTTTACAGCACAAAAGATGTGAGCCAGGGGGAACACTAGACATCAAGTCTAAAAGCCTTACATGCATTTTTGGTACACCACCTTGATAGGGCTGGGGTGGGGTTCCTTCTGAATCCCCAGGAATGTCTTTGTGGCAACAGTCCTCAACAGTCACACATGGCATGTTGTCTTCAACACCACCTGTAATCACTAGGAGTACCGCTAAAATATTAAGTGTTTACAAATAAAAAATAAATAAATGAAGCAAAAGGGGGCTGTTGTGATTACTGCATCCTTGACACAGAAAGCAGCTTATCAAGTAGGAGACTTAACCCTCAACACTAATTCATAAAATTGTGTTTTCATAATAAGTATGAGACTCAAATATCTGGCTTTATTCACTGATTGTAACAGTTAAAGAGTTATGAGGGACAGGGCATGTGTAAGAGGCAATCATCAGGGAGAATTTCTAAAGTCACATGGATTCACATAAAAAGTTAATAGAGTAACAGGTCTAATACCAGAATGCAGTTTACAAACAGTAAGAAGAATGAAACTTTAACGTCTGACATTATTGATTGACTGACTGTTACCATCTGCTATGTACAAGAGGTGGGGAAAAAATAAGAGGATGCATCAGGGATGTTCTCTCAACCAGGGAAAGGAAGACGTGTGTGTGTGTGTGTGTGTGTGTGTGTGAATTAAAGGATGGGTGGCTCTGCCAATGTGATGCATGGGCCGCCAGTGTTGTCTACCACAGGAAGGTGGTGATTTGTACTCACACTAGTTAAGGGAAATTCAGTGACATGCAAATTAGCTGATAATGAGGTATTTCCTTATTGTGGCTAACATGTCTCTGAACCACAATTTCTTGCATCACAAAACAGTCCCTTTTGGCTGCAGTTGTAAACAGCAGTGGTGGGGTTCCTCCTGAATCCCCAGGAATGTCTTTGTGGCATCACATTTTTTTTTTAACTACTGCTTTGTCTACAAAAGTGTTTCATTTATTTTAAAATGTGTTCAGCTGCAGCAAAGGATCCGTTTTGCCCTGCTACCATGTGAACAAAGACTTCCTCTTTTTCAATAATTTTATTTCTGCCTGTGTTTCAATTTATTCAGACATATTCCTTCCACTTGCTTTTTTGTATTGTGGGGCATGCCTTGCTATATTCTGGTGGATTTGTAGATCTGAACAGCCCTTATGATGAATTGTAAAATTACTGATACAGATTTTATAGAATGGATAGATCTGTCCCAAGTTACTCTCTCCAACCTAGTCAAAGGGTATTTTCCAAGAGCTTGGGTAATATCTGCATTTTCTTTTCTTCTTTGCATGAAAACTCATGCCTTTTAATTCCCTATCAAACAGTTTTGAAGTAACAGACATAAAATGTTTTAGATGATGAGGCCATACATTAGTTCTACCATATCTCCTAACCAAAAATGGTGAAATCCACAAGACTACACAGGTAATTCTGCAGACTCAGTCTTCAACTTGGAGCATCTCCAACTAAAGAGTAAGACAGTCATTTGAGCTAGGGTAGGCATGTGCACTTGTTTGTGCTGGGGACTGTGATGATTTTGCAGAATCACTCTCTCTTGTGCTGAAGGGCTAACACTTTCCAGAGTATCTAAACAAGGAAAGTGAGTTAGTAAATGTCTGTGCAGTACCAGCAGCACAATATACTTTGGTATACTAAAGTACTCATATTTACTAGTTAACCATTTGTGCTGGGGACTGGCAGTCAGGCTGCTGAAGTACAGGACCATATCTTCTACCTAAAGAAAAATATGCCTTCACTCTCAAATGCCCATTTAAAAATGAACATTTATTTGTGAAGTATTTCAGATACTCCTGTCTTCACCAAAATATGTCTTTTTACTGTATAAGCATGTAATTTACCTAAAAAAAACACTCCAAACCATAACCTGTCAGTGATAGTTTCAAACTGAACAAAAAATCGTGTAAGCCACAAGCCCTTTTATTAAAAGTTTAGTGCTTTCATTCCAAAAATAAATTAGACTTTCTCAGAAATTCTATTTGTGGATGAAAACTCTGTATTGCCCCTGGAAGGGAGTGGAGAGATGGCCATCACATTACCCGAGTCTACAATTCCCCGACATCAGGTAGGCCTATATCAATGTTTAAGAAACCTCATAAGACAGCACCTGCAAAAACACAAGGAATACCCAATTTAGAAATGAACACTTCATCTACAGCTGCTTCCAATAAAATTACTTCTACATAACAAAGTATTATGGTGAAAATCGGGTTAACATACCTTCAGCAATCTGCCATTGCAGTTGTAATCCAGATGTTCTCTATCAGCAAAGAAGCTGTGTTTCTGGCTTTTATGACCCCAAAGTGGATCAGTAGACAGTAGAGTAGATTTTAACACATGTTCAGAAATACCAACTTGGAGCATTTCCAACAGATAATCTTGGTCCCATATGTAATTCAGTACCCAGGTCCAGGACTACATCATGGGTGTCTGTGGTATCCAGACCTCCCAGGAAAATTTTCAGGAACTTCTCCTTGTCTTTTATTGGTATCTCTATTTGGTATACCTCCTCCAAGTCCATCCGCATATGAGCTAACCTGTCATATGCCTGTTCAGTCATGTCAGTGTCCCCTCTGCATTTGGCCACCAGTTGCCCTGATATCATGTACAAGGGCTCGTCATCAGGGAATAGAAGATGAGCATCCACTATATCAAGCTGCAGTGGTGCAGCAGTAGCGTTGTCGCCTCACAGCAAGAGGTTCTCCCATTTGATTCTTGGCTGGAGCGCCTTGTGTGTGGAGTCTGTATGTCCTCCCCGTGGTCGAGTGGCGTTCGAAAGACATGTGTGAAAGGGCGTGCCTTTGTTGAAGGTTGGGTGTTGGGCTGGCACCTCGTCATCATAAAAATCGACTGCCAGTCATTAGCGGACCAGAGTTCTGCTGTGGCGACCACTAACCGGGAAAAGCCAAAAGAAAAACAACATGTGTAGGAGCATCCACTGACCATGCACACAGATGGTCTGCAGCAGAATGTCATTCTGTGGCTGGGGGAGTTTTCCTTTTTGGTGACATTCACCCTATACATTGTATAGGGAATGTGAAATGGATATAGGGTTACACTCTTCACTTAATCAGCACCATGCCACTCAGTAGTACAAGTCCTGAGAGGGTGCTGTGTGTACAGCAAATAGTTAAGCTACAGCATATGATTCCATATCATTCTGCTCATACATCCCTCTATGTAGCTATGTGTGAAGACCACCCAAGAGCAGCCTAGACATATGTGGTACACCTAAACATCATCATACATATGTAGGAAGAGGATGTTCACAAATGGTACAAAGGCCACAGAATGAACCCTCCCCTACAGTGATCCCCAAAACAGGCAGGACAGGTGTTTTACTGCAAAACCTAGTAGATGAATAGCTCTCTGGAAATGTTATCAATGTTAGTGCAGCCCTCCCCCAACAACATCCAAGTAGTAGTGAACATGCTTCTACACATATATGCAGTATATAGAAGGGGGTGAGGATACAAAGTATATTGACATGCCAGTCACCCAGGTATGCCACAGAAAGGTGTAATATACAAAGCCTTCTCCATCCATGGCGCAGCACTGTGTAGATTGTGTAGGTGTGCCCCCTTCCAGTACACATCCCATGGTATCACACTTTCATGTAATGCATTACTACTGTTAACAGACATGGACCACTCACAGCCAGATCCAGCACATGGTGACCTAGGCAGTTGCCTAGGGCCCAGGGCTGGCTGGGGGGTGGGGGGCCTGGACCTAGATAAAAAATGAAAAGAAAAAAAAAATAAGCCAGCTTCAATGTCTGGTTATGGTCATGACCACCATGAATCAGTACGAGACAGCATGATGTCAGGATATATGTACATGGGAGTGTGTCTGTGTGCATAATGCTGTAGTTCCGGGGCACTGTTTAGATAAGTGACTTTGCTCAGAGTCAAATCTTGGACATTGCCTTGATTTTCATATATATATTTTTTACGTAATTAATAATCTCAAGCACATTTTCTTCGCACAGTTTCTTTTTCCAGAAGTTCACCACTCTTGTACATTAAAATATGTGTTTTGCTGTCTCTCCCACAAAATAAACAAATTCTTTCAACTTTCTTTTTGTGCCCTATTCCCATTTACTGATAACTTATTACCAGTCTTAATAGGAAATCCTGATGCTTTACTTACTTGGTTCACTACTTTTCCCTATTTTAATGGCTTTAATCACTTATTGTGGTAATTTTTCACATGGATTTACATAATAAGAATATTGTTTAATCTCATTATTATACTATATTTTCTGTCTTTCTCTGTGTCATCAATTTTTAATTTCAACTTTAGCTTTTTTTATCATTTTTAATTTTTTAATTTCCGTATTCTCTTTCTCTTTTTCTTATTCTCATCATCTCCCAGAATTTTTGTAATTATAATTAAACATTCTTTCTGTTAAGTTCTCATTTTTTTCCTTTGCTCACTTTAACACTCTATCCAAGTATAAAGAAGCAGAATAAACAAATGGATTTCGTAAACCCAATCCCCCTTCATCTTCATTTCTGTATGACCCACCTCTTTTCGCTGGGTTTAATCTTGAACCATATATGAAAGAAAAGATCAATTGCACAATCCCCTTTTCATATTTTACTGGGATCATTTAAACATTTGACATATATGATATTTTTCCCATTTATACTAAATTTGATAGATAAAACTTTCTCCTGAATGCTAATCTATATGTTCTCCTGAGAATCCATATTTCTTTAATTTATTTTATCAAATCCTCCCATTGCTTCATAACTACATAATTTTCCCCAAATTTTATTCCTAGCAAAGGCACTTCATTCATTGAAAAATACACCCCCTCCCCAATTTTCAAATCACCTAAATCCTTAATTCTTTGTCATTCTTATTTCCTTTAAACATCCATTCAGACAAACCAACACTTACCTCATCCAGTGGCATACCAACACTTACCTCATCCAGTGGCATACCTAGTATATTTGACACCCAGAGCAGATTTTTTTTAAAACCCACCCAAGAGACTTTTTTTTCTAACAACTCCTCCTCCTACTCTATGACAATTGTTTTTAGTAATAAATGTGAAATGAAACAAAATAATGGCCAGAAGCAGCTAGCTAGGAGCACTGATCAAATCCCCAAAAGACTCAGCCGTCCTACAGGAAATCTTGTCCCAAACAAACTACTAGTGCCAGAATCATTGACTAAAGCTAAATGTCAAAAATGCATTATCATCTCCTTTGGAAAGTTGAGTACGACATTGAAACACCCCCTAAGAGCTGTCCCACTAGTTTAAGATTTGATAACTTATGTGGACAGTGGACCCTAAATTCTATTAGGAACAGATCAAGATGAAACAAACTTGGGGACATTCTGCGACATCAGGAACAGTTTCAACTTGGTTTTACAAATCCAGCATCCAGAGAGAGAGAAAGAATAAAGATTGCAGCACATTTCATGCAAATCCACATTAGTTATGAAAAGGCAGACTATAACCTAAGCAAACAATATCAGAATAACTTGCAATCCAAACATATTAAGCAAATAAAAGAAAATTCTGTAAAACTGGGGACAGTTTCAAGTGTGTTTCATGCAATATTCCAACTTATTTCATACAAATGCACACTAGCTGTTAACGTCCAATTTTAAACTGAGCACCAGATATTTCAACAGTGCAGCTAACCCCGTCCCTCCCCAAAAAAGTATAAATACTCCAATTTATTTCACACAAATGTGCACTAGTCAGCCTTAACACCAGACTATAAGCTGAGTAAACAGAGGATAAATACCCATAGCACAGCTAGCCACCCAAAAAAAATCAGTTTATTTCACACAAATGCATATAAGCCAGCCTTTAAAATAATATAAAAAGGGCAAAGTTACTGCCACCCCCCCCCCAAAACAAAAGCATACATATTCAGATTTACTCATAGAAATGCACCTCATGGGTGGAATTTAAAGACACGAAGTGAAAAGGACAAGTTACATTCAACCACAGCACAGCTGGCCAATCCCCCCCCCCCCCCCACAAAGAATACAAATATTCCAGTTTATTAACACAACTATTCACTTGCTAACCTTAATGGCTGAATTTAAGCTTAGCAAGGGAAAGGGAAAGTTACTTTAATACAAAGCCCAGCTAACTACCCCCCCAACCCACCAAAACAAATAGATGGCAAAAGAGTACAATGACAAAACAAGAACATAAGTATCCAATTTCAAAATATTTAGACAAATGCAAAGACACACACACACACACACACACACACACACACACACACACACACACACACACAAACACTAGTCTAGCCACCATCCCCCCCTCCCCTCTCCAAAAATAAGAAATAAAATCTGGCTATAGTCAGATTAAAAAAAATGCTTACCTTCAGTCCTGTAGTCCACAATGCCGTGGCTGATTCACTGATTAATCCAATTTGCCAGGTTCAAATAAACAAACAAAAAAAAAACTTTTCCACAGCAAACACTGTACTGCATTGTACTACTGTACAACTAGAAGGCTGCTGTTATTTTTTAAAAGTCACCGTAGTTCTCTCCAGTCTTGTCTGTAGTTCTTTCCAAGTTTCCTCCAATCCTGTACCATGTTTTTACACATGGACACACAGACGAATGCAAGAGGAGGAAACAAAGTTTTTACTTCAGAACAGGATCAGGGTCAAATGCGGCTCTAGACAGGGTAATGGATCAGACTTTATACACACACACACACACACACACACACACACACACACATGCGTGCGCATGCACACATGTGCAGTAACCACCCCCCCAGCCATTCCAGCATGCCATTACGTAGCTATTTCTACCCAGTTACCATAAACACTATTCAAACCTCTCAGAGGGGCATACTATTTTTTTCTTTACTTACGCAATTATTACAGATATTTGGATGTAATTTAAAACTTTTATTTCCAATTTTATAGCACAAACACTCGCATTTGCTAAACAAAACAATGCAGTGTCACAATGAAAACAGACTTAGTATTAGCAGTAAACTTCTCTGCCCTTGAAACTCACATTCAAAGAAAATGCATCTTGCCAGTAACAGATAAAGTTTACCTTTGGGCTGTTCTCAAATCATAGGCCCCTTGCACACATTTTTAGGACCATGCATACATGCATGCTTTGTTTGATTCACCTTCCTGATTGTATTAAATTATATTCCTTGTATAATACAGCACCACTTGTTAGTGTGTTTTAAATTTGTTGTTTTGAACATTTTTCCAGTAAGCAATGAAACAAAATGCATGACCCAAAAATGACAAAACCGTCCCATTTCAGAACATCTCAACCATAAAATGCCACTCAAACATCTGTCACTATAATCCAGAAATACCAGTCAATATACACAGTCTCTACAGAAGTAACATAATATGAATAATTCCACATTAAAGAGATATGTAACCAATGAAGAGGTTGCTGCTAGCACCTAACTTTATATTTCAGTGTTTTATCTACAAATTCAGTGCTTGCTGCCCTTGAAGAATGAATTGCCAATGTTACATTAAAAAAATGGTAAGCTGGTCATATTGCAATAGGGAATGAATGTCAAATTAATAACAGATTCATAGTTACTAGGTATCTCATTCAAAGGAGGACACCCCAACCCCTCCCCCTTGAAGTACAACACAGTATCAGCAATCTGGGAGTATAGCTAACAGCCTTCTGCACCAAACATAAGTATGCTTTGTGTTATACAATGACCATTTAATAAACAAAATAGATGCACATTGAAAACAGACTTAGCATGAGGAGCACTAAACCTCTTTTGCCATGAAGCTCACAATTCCTTGCAAATGCACTGAAACTTGGTGCCTTGAAAATGCACCAAAACTCTCTTTTTTTTACTAGTTTGGTAGTTGATATAGAGATTCAGGCCCTTGTTTCCTGTAACCAAAGTACAGAGCTTGAGCCTGAGGAAATTTACTAACCTGCATACCTCTTAACTGACCAGATTTTCTTAAGAGTGCTGAGATTTTTGCCTCATATTTTGGTCTGCTCCTCATAAATTCAGACTTTGTATTGTTCTGAAAATGCATGCTAACATAAATCCGGTTATTCTATCAACTTTCTAAGATAATGAGCAATACTGAAAACGTGTCCCTATTTTTGGGCTTTTGTCCCCACATTGTTTTAGGCTTTCTTCAGATTTGAGAGATATGCTAACCTGACACACACACAAAGAACATCTCGTATTTAAATTCCATGTGGAAAATGGAAAAAGGAGTATGCTGCAGGTGTATTGCACAGAATGTCAAAAAGGAGTATGCAACAGGTGTGTACTTGTATCGATGCATGCAGGGTCACACAGGCAGAGGACATTCTTAAAGAAGAATACCGTTAAAGGATCCAGCTCTGGTTTCACTTTGAGCTTTTTGAGTTTAAAATGTGAACATGTTTTAAAAGGCAATGCTGCACATTGCCTTATTGTTTGCACCCGGGGCAGACTGCAGCCAATGTGCTCACATTAGTACACCTCTGACCTCATCCATATTTTGTCCTTAACAACCACACCTATATCATGTGCCCCTGTCAAAACTACTAGCATCACCACCTCCTTTTGCAACACATATCTAGCATCTTTCATTTTATAAGTTACATCACTCACTATAGCATTCATCACCAATGCAAACAATATTCCACTCATGGGACATTCTTGTCTTAGACCACACATCATGCATATTTGTTTACTCAGCCACCCATTCACTAACACTCTCACTCTATTATTCTGATATGCTGACATGCACACTGTTCTAATGCTATTACATATTCCATGCTTCTCCATAACATCCCACAAAGCATAATGTCCTATTGTATCAAATGCCTTGCTAATATTACTTACCATAAGTTTCACATCCTCCCTTTTACTTATAACATCATCATCAGTTTCTCTCACAATCACTAACAATTGTTGATGTCCCTTCTCTACTATGCCATATATACTTTCTTCCATAATATCCCTCATCCTTCCTTCCATTTCCCTCTGTATTATTCTCATAAAAAATTATAATCTATGTTATTTAGTGTGATAAGTCTGCATTTTTTATTTCGTTGTTCTCATCTTTCTTCCATATAAATTTTAATATCCCACTCTATAACTCTTCATAAACAAATCTTTCCTTCAGCACATTTACAAAGTATTCTCTTTGCCAGTCCATTAAATTCTGAGACATTCCATACCTCATACCATATGGGCATGATAACTAATCAATATTTACTTTCCTATGTACTTCATCCAATTCACTAATAGTATTTTTTTCAAATGCTTCCTTAACTCATTCCGGAAATGTCTTTACTTTCCATTTTCTCTTATTTTTTGTCCTTAAACTGTTATACATATTTTCTACATGCTGTACTATAACACTCATTAGCTCTTGTGTTCTTTTTGCAGTTTTCATTTCTCTCATTATACTATCTTTGTTTACTATTTTATGAAAACATGCAGACACTTCCTTCTACCTTGCAAATAATATTTCTGCCTAAACAGTAATGCCTGAAATTTTCTAGATTTCTCTATATCATAATAGACACTTGTATTTTCTAAATTCTCTAGTACAGTTCTATAAATTTTCACAGACTTCACTTTCTCTTCCATTATTGCATCATCTCACAACTCAAAACAAGTATTTATTTTTTAAGTTCAATCCACCACTCAGACCAGTATTTATAGAAGTCCTTTATGATTACATGATTTGTCCATATCTCCAATACTTCTCACTCTCCAATTTCATCCCATAATTTATTTATTTTTATTTCCCTTCCTATTTTAATATAATCCTTTAATTCATCAACTCCATCCATATTACTAAACAGTTTGAAAAACCTTCACAACTGTATCACTATATGCTACTCCCAAGCCTTCTGATAATACAAAATAATCAATTTCAGATCCAAGTACCTACCCCTTGGTCCACACAGCTAATTTTCCACATTTTATTACTTCCATTATTATTTACATATTTTCCTTTCTTTTTGTGTTTTCCCCTTAAATCACAATTAAAGTCCCCTGCAACTATAATTTTCATGTTAACTGCTTCATAGACTGTTATTTGATGAAACAGATTCTCTCTTTCCTTGCTAGTTATGTATACATATGTTATAATTTTATAAACAAGCTCCCTCCACCTCACCTCCATAGGATCATAGGAAGTTACTAGGCTATTGGCCCTGAGGCCCTTTCATGCCTAGCCAAGAATTTAACCCATGTTCAGACAAGTCAGCACCTGATGCCCCTGTCCAGCAGGGACACAGGTGGAATCTCAGGACTGTATTTTCTGTTCCCCATCCACTTTTCCAGGTTGCACTTAAAAAGGGATAATGAGGTACTCTGCTTGACATGGAGAGGGAGTCTATTCCATAACAGTTAACCTTTCCATCCTTGCCAACACAGCCACTTTGGAACATCTTTCCTAAGTTCCATATTATATTTCCACCTCACAAGGTCTCTGTTTGCAGTCTTTCTTCACTTGCCAGGAATGTTGCATCCTCTAACAGAGTAGCATCCATATCACATTTAGTACACTATCCCAATACTTCTTACAGTATTAATAATGCTGTTCACATTAACTGAAATTACACTAAAATTGCTGTTTTTCCTTCTTTTTACATTTAGTAGAATTATTACATTTTCATTTTCTTATTTTTACTCTTCCCCTGTTGAATATTTTTCATTGTTTTATGTGCAAATAATCATTTATCCTCAGACTCTGATTTTTTTTTACGGGCTAGAACTTCAAAACATTATAATTGTCAATACCTTTTCCTGACCTCTCTTCCTGCTTAGTCTCTCTCATAATTTTCCCCTCCGTATTTTTCATTCTTTTGGATTTTCTTCTTCACAGTCTTTTCCAGCCTATTGTTTTCCTCCCTCATGTATGTTTTCTTCTCTTTCCTCTTCTTTTTCATTATTTGTTTGCTGTTGGCAGTCCAAGAAAAGTGTTCCTTTTTACGCAGCCTGCATTCAGCCATATACCTTCTTGCTGCATGTCCAATCTCCCCTCACTGGTTGCATTGTATCTTGGTCATAGTCATTAATTAAAATAAATGTTCCCACAAAAGAAACATAATTTAGGCTAATCAGCATATCTTAATGCCTCTTTAAGATCAGCCACAAAAATAACACTTGACAAGTATTTCACCATTTTTTTTTTCATTTCAAGACAGCTTCCAACCTCTATTCTCCATTCCATAAGGCTTGCTCATCTCTAACATTCACAGTGTTATCAAGAGTTTCACTCAAACCCTGCACATATTTTTTAACATCTTCTTTTCCAGTTCATCAGTTCTAAACAGCAAAGTAGTATTTTTTAAGTTTTAAGTTGCTACCAGAAAACAATTTTTATATGGATAAATGTCTTTTCCGGTTGTATAGTTCCAGAAATTGTATCATCAGTCTTTCATTTTCAGATGTTAAGTGACAAAAAGTCTCTGTTCCTATATGTATAAAAGGCCAAATTACTTGAGCTTCAAAATCTATAACAGTTACCAAATTGCCCTATACATACTACCTGCTTAATAAAGTATCATTTTTTTGTTTTTATTCTTCTAACTGGTCTTCTCTTCTTTTTTAAAACAGTTTGGTTTGTTGATACTCTCCCTTTTTGCCTGCTGTCTCTGTTCAGACTTTTTAAATTCTGAATTCTCTGCTGTCACAAAACCAGACTCCTCCATCTGTTGCTGGTTTCCTCTTTTATTTTCTGTCACCACTGCATAAGTTCTAACTTCTACTTTCTCAGCTGCTAACACATCACCTCATTCCTCCATATTACTATCTTCAGCATTTCCAAAAAGCTATCTGCTATCTCACCCCATGAAATAAAGGAACTCTCTTCTGGATCATTCTGCTACATTATTTTCAACAGAACAGCATCTGCAAGAGCTCCTGATGCCAGTTCTATTATCTGCACCACTCCAACAAATTTGCTTATTTCATTCTCCCTGCTCACTTGTATCATCCACCTCACAGAAATCTTTATCTGCATTCTGATACTCCATATCAAGCACAAGCACATTTTCCTCCAGATACTTATTTTCCACTTCAAACTCTCCAAATGTTTTCACTCCTTATCCATGCTGTTACTTACCTTAGGCCTCTTCCTTGATGCTATAGGAGCCCTCTGGCATCATCTAGCAGGCACAAAGAAAGGAGATGTTCTCTGATGGACTAGCCATATTTCATTAATATTATTAATAGCACCTCAGGTCTCCCCAGGGAAGAGGCCACTATCCTATGGGACTAACCTGTTTAACAATGGATAAACAAAATAAATATAAAACATGTTGATGTAAAACCTGTTACTTGGTTAACTTTTTAAAGAGATTTAGACTAGTATTCTCTACTCTGTGTCCAGTTTTGCATAACATCTCTGATTTTGCCTTGTATGTATACCCTGTTCTTGAGCAAATCACTTAACCGGACAGCACTTTTGGGCAGCTAGAAACGTGGACTAGGCTCCTTAATGGACACATGGACTTCAAGACTAGTAACTACCTATGAATCAGAGTACTTATGGTGTAAAGGAAGGAACATGAGTCTAGTAAATAAGAACATCATCATATGAGCCATGATCTTTGGTTTCCTTATTTTGTTGATAGTGTGTTTATTATTTCTCTGTGAAGAAAATGGACAACATGAAGTCTATGAGTTTAAGGTTAATATTTTAATTATGAATACATTTTTATTTATCTTGTTTTTTTTTTATAGGCACACAGGTGTGAAATGCACTGGGTGTGGGCTGCAACAATTTGTTTAGCACTTTGTGCTGATGAGTAAAGCTATGAACTTTCAAAGGGCTGCTTCTTGTAGTACAGGCTTTGAGTCAGTCAGCCTTTGTTTGTCTTCTGTCTTAGTCTGATAAAGTTATTTCACCAGACAATACTCCTTGGCTGCTCCTGAAAATGGGACACTTGAAACTAGTTCACTGTTCCAGGCTGTTAGCAAATGCCTTACACATTTGTCATTTGAATTCCTGCATCCTTCACATCACCTCATTCCTCCATATTACTATGCTTCACTATATTCTAATCAGTTATAAATCCCAGCATATCTCCTGTAGTTTAATGGGTTGCCAGATGCATTTTCACTAAATGTGGATTTCAAGAGAAAAGACACTTACTGTTTCTCATGCTTAACCTGTTTTCAATGTGAAAGTATTTTGTTTAGAAACTAGCTTTGTGTTTTTTTCTGTAAAAGCTAAAGTAAAAGTTTTAAATGAAACCAAATATCTGTGATAATTGTAAAAGGAAAGAAGAAAATAGTATATACACTGATAGGTCTGAACAGTGTTTATGGTAACTGGGGAAAAACAGCCAAGTAGCAGGATATTAGTATGTCTGGTAGGGGCCTGATTTATCACAATGTATAGGGCCCCATATGACCGAAATCTGGCTCTGTTGACTTTGGAGGTGTATACTGCAACATTAAAACATTATTTAGTCATTCAAGTCAGTCAGACCTGTACTGAGTGATATCCGATTGGAAAGCTATTCTTGATGACAATGAAGACATAGGGAGGTCAAAATGAAGTGAAGATGTTACACAAGTATCTCCCCAAAACTGTATGCTGTATTCAGTAATAGTTCTGATTTTTGTATGACTTGTGAGTCGTTGAACAAAAGCTGCTGCAGCAGGTATATTGTCTCCTTGCTGAGGTTTAAACAGAAAGCCTGCTTCTGTCCCTCAGTATTTCAATACTGATAAAGTATTATCACCTTGCTTCCTACTTCCACCCTGAAAGGCTCGCAATGATAGAAGAATATCTCCCTGCTGAGGTTTAAATGGAAAGCCTGTTTCTGTCCCTCAATATTTCAATACTGACAAGGTATTATCCCCTTGCTTCCTACTTCCACCCTGAAAGGCTCGCAACAATAGAAGAATATCCCCCTGCTGAGGTTTAAATGGAAAGCCTGTTTATGTCCCTCAATGTTTCAGTAGTGGCAAGGTTAATCTCTATAACTCACTTGCTGTATAATTAATCCAACCACACTGGGTCTACAGCACTGTCTGCTTGTTCCTAGAATTTCTTAGATTTAACCCTACTCTTCAAAATTGGCTATAGTATAACTTCTGTAAATTATTGTAAAAGTAAATTCTGGAGGCCACAAACAAGTATTTATACCCCTATATCTTGAATCCTCTACACATAGCAGCATTACACTAAATAAATAATCTGCTGGATTCAAAACAATAATTTTACATCCCCCAAATTACTTAAGTTGTACACACAGGCTCTAGGACCCTTGTAGTTTGGTTAACCCCACTCCGCTTGCCCTCGCTGGGCTCAGGCTTGCTCCGCACCCCCACCCTGCCCCCAAATTCTACCCGCCCCTAGTAGTCCTAAATTTATACCTCTAAAGCCACTCCCCTACTTTCTAGAACCAGTCAACAATTCTTCAAACATTATCAGGACCCTCCCTACTTACCTATCTTAATTATCCTCCTACTCAAGTTGGGCAAAGTCAAAGCTAATATCTAGAGAATGCCTCTGTTACTGGCAGTGAAACCTTTCATATTAAGGCTACTATATTGCCTACTATCCTTGATAATAATTCTATATCTTCTTACCACCTACGAAAATCTATCCTACCAAGGCTACCACTACCCAAGAAACCAAACTACCACTCCAATAACACACATTAAATTAGACCACTCAATAATCCCCCTTACGATTAACTCCTTGGATACAAAATACCACCAACCAATTAGATCCAGATATATCAACCCCAAAACCAAGAATTACTTAAGACTAATATTTAAATTCCTGAAGCTCATAATTAGACTACAAGGCAACCTCACACTGAATGGGACATTCATCCAAACCCTGGCCCAACCTCACCAGTAGATTCTAGCCCCAGTACTACTATTCCCACTAACTTACAAATTTAAATAGACTTTCAAACTCACTCCTGGTCAGTCACCTAAATATTAGAATCTTAAATAATAAGGTCCACCACCTGCATGCACTCTTAGATACACATTCCCTGGATATGCCAGGTCTTACTGAAACCTGGCTAAAACCATCAACAACAGATAATGAGGTTATACCACCAGGTTATAACATACAAAGGCTAGACCGTACCACTAGGAAGGGAGGAGGGGTAGCTGCTCTATACAAAACTATTCTAGATGTGACATCTGATTCCACACAGCAACCCTGTGTTGACAATGCTGAAATTCTTATTACTAAGCTTCAAAGTAATAAAAATAAAAGTATAAATATAGCCTGTATCTACAATCCCCCAGATAATAAATCTAACATCCTAGACGATATCCTCTCTTGGCTGACTAGTAACTACCCTCAAGAAACTATTGTTCTAGGAGACTTCAATATCGACTGGAGTAATTGTTCCTCAGAATCTCAAAAGAGATATAAAAGATGTATGGTTCAGTTTAAAATGTAATCTGATGAAGTCCATTCGGACGAAAACGCATGTATTAGGAAGGCGTTCATGTATTTGGGATCAACAACAATTTTATTCGTGTTTCGTGTTTGTGTTGTGTGGATTGTCATCCTTATATTAAAAACTGAGGTGGTTTTTGCAGTCGAGTCTTCCGCCTCCTTTTTTCTGGAGTTTGGTGAATTTGGTTCGCTACATTTTCTTTTGTTGGTGTATTTTGAGACATGGAAGCGGAGACCGAGGCGAAAATTCCAGGAAGTAGTGATAGTGGCCAGTCGAGGAAGCTTATTGGACAATTAACGGAGCTGATTGATTTGCTCACACCCCTGTGCAAGACTTTGGTGAACAAGGAACCAGAAAATGCGTGGTACATGGTGGAAGAGCAAGAAAACGAAGTGTGTTTGGGACAAAGAAGCAAACGGAAGAGAGATAGAAGGAGCGCTGATAGAGCGAACGAAGAGAGTGATGAACCGAATGGTAGCAGGTTTAATCCTGGTGACACTCCAGTAATTTTTCGTGTAGACCCAGAGGAAGTGAGATCTAAGGACTTGCTCAACATAAGTCAAGCACAGCAATGCCGTGCTTCCACAGGTACTGTAAAATCAAACAAACCGATTGATTTAAATGACTGGCTAAAGAAACAGTACAACTTCAAAGTAAATGACAATGCCCCCTTGGGTGGGGTGAATACTGACTCCTATAGTAAAAAGGTTGACAATATGTATAATTTAATGCATAAATACAAAACTATAGTGATAGAAAATGCATATTTAACTGAATGCTTGAGAAGGGATATTGTACCTAAAGGTCTTAGAACCTGGAAATATCCAAACAATGTACAAATTGGATCTTGTTTCCATAAGGAATTGTTGGTGGTGTTTAATAAATGTGGTTTGGAAATTGTTAAGCTTATTATCAAAGAAAATGAAAGAAATCTGGCAAGCCTCCAAGTTCAGATAGATGCTCTCGATGGTTTGATTAAAGATGATTTAATTTTTAAAATAAGTACAGAAAGAAAGAAATATTATGGAATTCAGGAAGATGTTGAAGAAAAATGTAATGTTTTAATAAACAGAAAGATGGACAAATTAAAGAGGGACATACATGAGTATGAAAACCAGACTAGTTACCCTAAACCTTCCTTTTATAGGAACAAATATCAACACAATAGTATGGACAATAAGAAGAGAATAGGAAAACCTAAAGATAATGATGGAGGTTTTATGTGGGCTGAAAATGAATATGAAATGGATTTTCCACCCCTTGGTGAGCCTGGGGGGGAAAAAAGGCTGGAAAATAGGTGGAATGAAAATTTTCACCAATGGGGGGGGGGGGAAGGGGGAGGGGTAGATACATATAAATGAGACCCCCAGTCCCATTAACAACATTAGACAGAAAACAATTAGTAAACATATAGAACAGGATGAAAGTTTAGACACAGGAACATTAGGTTCAAAGGATATTTTACAAGGGAAGGTGATGGGTAAAAATATTGAAGTAAATGGTAGTAGTTATACCTCTGAAGGATTTACAATTTTAGTAAGTTAGAGTTAGAATTTAACCACTTTAGGTTGCTTGAAAAGGGTTTTAAGTTTATACCGTTTACAAAAGGAAATTCTACCCAAACATTAATTGATATGAAACTTTTTCTCAGAAAAATGAATTTAGAATTGTTATTTCATAAAGAAGGCATGAATTTAAATGTAATAGATAGAGCGAAATATGGGAAACAATTAATAAAGAAATCTGTATTTAATCCACCTATACATATACAATTAAAGAACTTTGAAAGTATTATGGAAAAAGAAATTAGAAAGAAGGAGAAAACCATGAAGTACCATGGGACCCACCACAACTTATACCGAAATGAATACCATATGTTAGAGGAACTAAAAATTAACAAAGACATCAGGGTGATGAAGGCCGATAAGGGTGGGGGGATAGTTGTGAAGGATGTCATGGTATACGAAGGGAAGATGAATACAATATTAAGGGATGAAGTTAAGTATGGAACCGTGTCTAGGAATGAAATTTATATAGCTTATAAGAAAATTGATAACATCTTGGAAAGTATGATGTATGAAAATCTCATTAACATCAAAACCTTAGAATTTTTGAGAGTGGATAAGCCAAAGGTGCCCGTGATATTCGGTATTCCGAAAATTCACAAGAATAGCTTGGACCCACCTCTGAGACCTATTGTCTCAGCGGGTGGGTCCAAAACTAATACCTTAGCCAAATACGTGGATTTTAAGGCAAAACATGTATGGCAAGAGAAGGAAGTAATTTTGAAGGACTCATGGGACCTGTTGAGATGTTTGAAAGATGATAAATATCATGAAGATTTAATTTTAGTTACTATAGACATAATTGATTTATTTGGGTCTATCCCATATAGGGCAGGAATGTTAATGTTCGAGGAAGAAATTTTTAAAAATAAGAAGTTGACACAAGAAGAAAAGGTGGTGTGCACGGGCTTAATGGATTTAGTGTTGAAAAATAATTTTCTCACTTTTAAAGGGGAATTTTTTCAACAGCTACAAGGAGTAGCAATGGGGGCAGCCTGTGCACCCACCTTTGCTAATATAGTTCTTGCTAATTGGGAGGAGCAATACTTGCTAAAATCATCCTATGTTGGAAATTGGACTCTATATAAAAGGTTCCTTGACGACATTCTAATTTTTTGGATAGGTGGTATGGACAAATTAAATGATTTTATTAAATATATAGGACAGACTACAGATTTCCTACAGTTTACTTACAATTATTCATCTAAAAACATTCAATATTTAGATGTGGAAATAACTTTGGAAAACAACAGTTTTGAAACAAGTATTTACAGAAAGCCCACATATGTAAATTCATTTTTGCATTTTAATAGTGCCCATCCTTTATATACTAAGAAAAATCTAGTGAAAGGACAATTTGTAAGAGGGTCCAGAATGACAAGTAAGGACGACAAATTTAAAAAGGAATGTGATTTACTAGAAAAAATGTTTTTAGATCGAGAGTACCCAGTAGAATGTGTTAAGAATTTAAGAGAAGAAGTGGAAAAAGGAAGAAAATATAGATTTTGTCCAATTCTAGGTATAAGAGATGAAACAAACAGGGAAGTGGGACAAGAGGAAAATTTTCAACAGTCGCTTGTCCTTGAATATAATTTATTAAATAAAAACATAAAAACGGTGTTTCAGAGGGAATGGGATAGGTTTAGGGCTTTAAGTGACTTGGAAGGGTTACCAGAATATCCCCCTAAGGTAGTTTATAGGAACACTATAAGCATTAAAAGAATTTTGGAAAAAAGTAGGAACAGTATGGAAAGGTCAAATGGAGCAAGAAATAAAAAGGGAACTTTCAGATGTGGAAAATGTAAACAATGTGAGTACCTAATTAATAAAGAAAGAATATTCATAGAAAGTAGAGAAAAATGGGTGAACAGTAAGGGATATTACAACTGCGAATCTAAAGGTTTAGTATATTTGGCAGTTTGTACAAAATGTCCTTCATTTTATGTTGGAAAGACTGAAAGAACCCTGAAGCGACGTATATATGAGCACATGTATGAAGTGAAAAAGGAAAAGGAAACAAATGCACTATTTAGGCACTTTAAGACTTGCTCCGAAGCAAAATTTCAATTTTTTGTCCTAGACCAAGTAAAATGGGACATCAGAGGGGGTCTTTGGGAAGAGATTATAGCCTACAGGGAACTGTGGTGGCAGGTGAATTTGGAAGCCAACAAATCACCTGGCTTGAATGAATATATATCAATTTTGCCCTTATTAAAAATGAGATCTGCTAAGGTATAAAACACAATATAAAAAATATAAAGTGTGTTTACATAAAGTTGTCAGCAGATGGCACCAGAGTTAATATAAATGTGAAGTAATGTTAACAATCTCCTCTGAATGTAAAAACTCTTTTTAACAAACATGATTTTAACTTATTTATTTATTTATTTGTTTACGTATCAGAATATACATATAGATTTTTTTAATAAGAAGGAACAGTTTTTAATATATATACTTTTTTAATGATGATTTTTTATGAAGCTTATATGAAATGGGAAGTGAATTATCAAAACGAGAGCAACATAATGAATTATTAATTAGCTTTGAGGCTTATTTGATGATTTTAAAAGCACATTGACAATTGATTGGTCAACACTTTTTTAAATTGATA
This sequence comes from Protopterus annectens, assembly GCF_019279795.1. Lineage (NCBI taxonomy): Eukaryota > Metazoa > Chordata > Ceratodontiformes > Protopteridae > Protopterus > Protopterus annectens. The sequence continues at coordinate 300,132,519 of NC_056733.1, forward strand.
TAAAAGATGTATGGTTCAGTTTAAAATGTAATCTGATGAAGTCCATTCGGACGAAAACGCATGTATTAGGAAGGCGTTCATGTATTTGGGATCAACAACAATTTTATCCGTGTTTCGTGTTTGTGTTGTGTGGATTGTCATCCTTATATTAAAAACTGAGGTGGTTTTTGCAGTCGAGTCTTCCGCCTCCTTTTTTCTGGAGTTCCTCAGAATCTCCTACCATCCATGTTAATCTATATGGATTTATTCAGATCATATCCTCCCTCCTAGGATCAATAAACCTAACAACCAGGATCGAAACACTAAAGGTGGAGGAGTGTCCATATTCACCAATGATATTCACACCACCAGGTTAGTTGCCCAACACAATGCGTCTGAAATTCTCCAGGTGCAACTAACACTAGGTAAGACTGCAATCCAAATTGTAGCTTGCTACAGATCCCCCACCATGCCCCAAGATTCTCACTACACCTTTCTAAACATACTGGAAAATATTAATATGCAACAAAACACCCTAATACTGGGTGATTTCAGCTACCCTGCCATTAACTGGGAAAACTACTCATGCACCAACACCTTTGCCCAACGGTTCTTGGAATTTATAAATTCCAATGCCCTGGATCAACTAATCCATAGTCCCACCAGGGGCTCCAGTATCCTAGACCTGGTCATTACCAACATTGGAAATCGATGCTCCACACCTATGGTCACCCCCTCGTTGGTCAGGTCAGGCCATAAGCTAATTACCCTTAACATCCACATCCCACCCCCACGTAAGGAAACCTCCATAAAAAACTTCTCCAAGGCCAACTTCATGCTACTCAGGTCAGAAGTGACAAATTTCATGACACCCATGCAGATGGGAACTGAAAGTTCGACTGCTGAATCCTACACTAAAGCACTGTACGAGCACATCCACTCATGCATGAATCATGCCATCCCAAATAGAACCAATATGCTCTCATCCAAAAAAGGAAGCCAATCTGGTGGTCCCCTGCCATAAACAAACTTTACAACAAAAGGAAAAAACTGTTGCAGAAAAGAGGAAAATCCCAGGATGCAAGAAACTCTCTTACCAGCCTCAGTAAGAAGCTAAGATCCCTCATAAAATCCTCCAAAGCTAGTTAAGAAAATAAAATTGCCAAAGATTCCAAAGACAACCACAAGCCATTCTATAACTATGTCAAGAATCTAAATGGCAATGCTCAGATCTGCTCTGAGCTACAACAGAATGGCATTAAATATACTGATCCCAAGGATATTGCCAATATCTTGGCAGATCGATTCAGTGCCAACTTCACCCCCTCCACCCCCTAAATGGCCCATTTCAATACTGGAAGATTGCCAAATTCCAGTAATAATGGCCACACAGGTAAAAAATGCACTCTCCAAAGCTAAGAATACAGTATCCATGGGATCAGATGACATCCCGGGCTACGTACTACATGAACTACAAAATGAACTGGCACCTCACCTAAGTGTCATGTTTAATCGTACCCTCACCTCAGGCTTCGTGCCCACTGAGTAGCGCACAGCTACAGTTATCCCACTCCACAAGGGGGATCCACCTTGGATCCCGGGAAGTACCGCTCCATCAGTCTGATGAGCCTGATCTGCAAGGCCATGGAATGTATTATTATGGAACTTATAAACAAAGGCATTGGCAACATTAAAACACTGGACCCCACCCAGTTTGGGTTCGTGACTGGCCGATCTTGTCTCCTGAACCTTATTGACTTTTTCAAATCAGTCTTCAGAGCCGTGGACAAGGGTAAGGCAGTCCACACAGCCTATCTGGACCTCGCCAAGGCCTTTGACACCATCCCCCACTCTGGAATCATAGATAAACTTACTAAGCTGGGCATTAATCCCTATGTCACTCGATGGGTTGCCAACTGGCTTGCTGACAGAACCCACACTGTAAAAGTAGCTGACTCCAAATCCAGCTCCAGGCAAGTGGAGTACCTCAGGGTTCAGTCCTGGAACCTCTCCTGTTTGGCATCTACTTCTCTGAAGTACAGGCCAACACTAAGGGACTCTGACTAACAAAGTTTGCAGATGACTGCAAACTGGGAGTCATTATTGAATCCCCAAATGATGTGGATACTCTACAAAAGGGCCTTACAGAAACAGATGCTTGGTGCCAGAGCCATGGGCTCAAGCTCAATGCCAAGAAATGTATAGTTATCCCCTTTGGGAAAAAACATGTACCCATGAATTATCACATAGGTGGCAGTACACTAAACACCGAAAGTGTGATAAGAGACTTAGGGACACAGGTGGACAGTGGTCTCATCTTCAATAACCACATTGCCACAACAGTCAGTAAATACTTCTATGTGGCACACCTCATCACTAAGGGCTTTTCATCCAGAAAAAAGGAGGTCATTGTCCCACTGTACTCATCCCTCATTAGACCCATTATTGAATACAATGCCCCATTTGCTATGTACCTCTCAAGACGTCTGCAACAACTTGAAAGGCCGCAGAAATACCTCACTAAAAGAATCACAGGCCTAAGCAGATGCCCTATGCTGACCGCCTGAAAATAACTCCAGATATACTCAGTCGCATATAGTCTACTCTGAGGCGATCTCTGCTTAAAATACAAGGCCATGTCAAACCCAGAGCTGTTGGACATGCTACACTTAAATAAATCCCAATCCTTCAGAGCCACACTTTCCAGGGATCTAAATCATGTCATCACAATAAACAAAACATGCTGGAGGGATAGGTTCCTGACCCAGAGACTCCCCCAGACTCTGGAATAGGCTGCCCATACATGTCAAGCAGAGCACCTCTTTGGCCCTCTTCAAAAGGAACCTTGATGATTGGATGGGAGAAAGGAAATTCACCCCGGGGATCACGTCAGTTGCCCTGCTAGACAGGGGTCCAGGGAAGTAAATAGTGTGGGAAGAAATAGCCAGGGAATTGTTATTGGCTAGGCTTGTATAGGCCCTAGGGCTGATAGCCTAGTACCAACCTATGAACAAAGATAGTATCCTAGATTGGAAACTCATTAATAGCCATCCCCATATGTATAGGGTTGGTACCCGACCTGAAGACATAAATGATCATTTTCTTACCTACATAATCAGGCATAAGACTGACATCCACTACCAACTTACTTACAAAACAATTAGAAATAACAAAAACTTTAACCCCACTAATTTCCAAAATTATCTCAAAGTATGTAATTGGGCAGTCCTAGGACATCTGCCACTTGAAGAAGCTGTATTATATTTCAACACCAAATTCCTAGCCATCATTGATACCAATGCACCTGCACGGTCTATAAGAACCAAAAAAAGTTGCTCCATGGCTTTCAAAAGAAACCAGACAAATGATCTTACTTAGAAACAAAGTTTGGGCTACTTGGTGCACCACAAAATCCCCCTCAGATCAACTTAGATATAGACAACTAAGGAACAACACAAAAAAATCTACCACCCTAGATAAAAAAACCTTTTGCTGCCATTTACAACAGAAGCATCAAAACAATCTGCAAAAGTTTTGGTCAGGCATAAATAAACTTATTCACCCAGGGCAAACCACAACTCCTACCCCTACGGCTTCCATTCAAAAACCTTCGGAGGACATTGCCAATACCTTTTAATAGTTTCTTCACAGAAACTATCCAGTCACTAGCTAACCAACTATCTCCCAGTTGCCTGAGTCCAGCCATTGCGGCACCTAGTTCTCAACTCCCCTTCAACTTTCAACCAGTTTCCACATCACTTATCTGTGCCCTAATCAAGAAACTAAAACCTACCACCCTTGCAGCAGATCTTCTCCCAGCTGAGTATCTACAAAAAGCAGCGGATGCCATAGCATACCCTATCTCTATCCTGATCAGTAGAACTATATCAGAAGCTACTATCCCCTCCATCTGGAAGACATCCTATGTTGTTACACTCCACAAAGGGGACAGTTCCATTGAACTGTCAAACTACAGACCTATAGCTATTTTGTCACCCTTGGCTAAAATTATGGAGAAGTGCATCCATAAACAAATCCTGAGCCATCTCATTCAGAACAATCTCCTGGCTAACTCGCAGCATGGCTTCAGACCATTCCACAGTGCAACCATGGCCCTCCTTTCCTTCTCCAATGTTATTAATCAAAACTGAAACAACAATAAGCTTTCTTCTGCCCTCTTTCTTGATCTCTCCAAAGTCTTCATGGTCAACCACCAACTGCTCTTACACACACTCAAAACTATTCTCCTAGACGTCTAGGCTGTCCAGTGGTTCAAATCTTATCTGAGTGGTAGACAACATGCTGTACTATGGCAGACCAAACTATCTTCCCTTCTTCCTATCACCCTTCGGGTCCCACAGGGCTGTTTATTAAGACCCCTATTATTTTCTGTCTTTATTAATGACCTGTACACAGTCATCCCAACAGCCACCTGCATTCAATATGCGTATGACTCCACTTTGATTTGCTCTGACACCTCCCTTTTATGCCTGCAGACTCTGTCCCAAAATGTTTTTAATACTGTTGAAAATTGGCTCTGTAATCGACATCTCCTATTAAATCCTAACAAAATGAAGCTGCTGCTTTTCTCCCCCACTCATAAAGCCTCCTCTCCAACCTTTTCTATAAAATATAACAATGGCACTGTCATTGCTCCAGATGCCTGCACCAAATTCTTAGGTGTAGCAGTTGATAACCTCAAGATTGATACACATATTAATCATACTATTAAAAAAAGTTAATAAAAAACTTGGCTCACTATACAAGATCAAACCTTTCCTCACTCCAATAGCTAGGACTGTTATTGCCCATACACATCTACTTTCCACCCTCCTTTATGCATCCCCTCTCTTCACTAACTTGAGTAAGTCTGACCTTAATAAACTATCTAGCTGCTTTAATCATATTGCTAGATTTGCCACTAGAGCAGCACACAGAACACACCATTGTCTGAATCTAAGGGCTCTAGGGTGGCTAGAATCGCCTATCCAACTTCAGTACAATCAGCTAACAGCACATAAAATTCTCTACCAACCTGAAAACACAGCCATACTTACAAACATTATCACTCCATATACTAACCTTAAGTCGCTTCGCTCATCCAGCAAATTACTAGTCCAAACACTCAAAACCAACAACTTAGCTGGTGGCTCTCTATATTCCAAGTCTGTTGGCAAAATATGGAACTCACTTCCTGCTGAGATTACTTCAAAACCCTTACTAACCCAATTCAAAAAAAGTCTAAAACAGTACTTTAAAAGGCGTTGGCTATGTTCTTACTTTAATCCTGACCAACTCTGGCAATATAAACAGGTGCTAAAGAAGTCTTCTGGCCACCACTATATTGCTTCCTAATTGATGGACTGTAAAAAAAACAGATTTATATATGATAGAATGAGTGACTTTTATCCTATGAATTGTATCTGTAACGGTGCTTTAACCTGTGTAATGTAACAGTTTTTTCTATATGTACGTATGGAGCTTTTCTCCGTGGCCTTCGATGAAAATGGACATGTATCCAGTCGGACTATCCCGGTCAACAAAAATAAAATAAATAAATAGTTTTGTTTTATTCATTGCAATAAAGAGTGAATTCTTTCATTAATAGGCCTGGTTTGTGTAATATAGTCTAAACATGTTGCATTTTAATATATTTTTGCAGTACCTTACAGCCTCCAGTAACTGCAGAATGGTTGACATTCGTCAGGTCATATGTAGTCTTTGTTTCATATTGCAGTGATAGATTTTCTTTACAAGATCACGTTATAAAGGATTTCATCACTTAGTTAAAAACATGTTACTCCAACAGTTAGTGCAGTGGACTAAAGCTCCAACTTGATAATGAGCTAATTCCTGTGAAAAGGGTGCAGGGTTTGAGTTTTTCCACCTTCATTACCTACTGTGTGACCTTGAACAAGTCACTTAACTTTCTCAGTTTTCTAAAGTATTGTCTGGTTATTTGTGCTAGGCTCCTTCATGGTCTCCAGGATTGCATGCCTAGTAAGGAGAAATCTATTGTCATTGTTTGCCAGCTATTTCCTACTTGCATAGCTGTTATAGTTCAGAAAATGGTATTGCAATATCACCAACATATCATTTTTTTAAATTTTATTCTTCAAGGGCAGCAGGCACTGGATGTGTACATGAACCACTGAAATGCAAAGTTGTTAGCCAGCAGCAACTTCTGCATTGGTAATAGTGCTCTTTAATGTGGAATTATTCAGACAAATTTTACTGCTGCAGAGATTGTGCATATTGACTGAAATTGGTGAATTACAGTGACAGCAGTTTGAGTGGCCTTTTATGGTTGAAATGTTCTGAAATGGGTAGTTGGGTCATTATTGGATCTTACATTTTCTTTCACTGTTTACTGAAAAAATGTTTAAATCTACAAATTTAAAACACTCTAATACTTGCTGTATTAAACAAGGAATATAATGTAATATAGGTGAACCAAAGAACAAATGCATTTTTGCATAATCCTAAAATGTGCAGGGAACCCATGGTTTGAAAATAGCCTGGAGCCCAAGGTACACTTAATCCACCAGTGGCCAGCTACATTTTTAATAAATGTAGGTTTCCATGGCAGAGAAGTTTACTATTGCAAATGGCCATGAGCGTTTGTACTACAACATTTGAAATAAAAGTTTAAATTAAATCCAGATATTTGTAATTATTCCAGAAGTAAAAAAGAAAATAGTATGTACAATGACAGGTTTTAACAGTGTTTATGGTAACTGGGGAGAGGTAGGCAAGCAATAGGTTACTGGAATGGTTGTGGGATGGGGGCTAGTCCCATCACCCTGCTTAGGATCCCATTTGGTTTGGGAGGGTGGCCTAATGGTTAAGGTGTTTGCCTTACAAACACAAGGTGCAGGGTTTGAGTCTCACAAGGGATAATTGGCTAAGCTTAAAATGGCTCGCAAGGGCAGTTAGCTTAGTAAGAATCTATGAATCTATGACCATGATCTGGATCTGATTCTATGTATATGAATCATAGAGTCTAGTGTCCACTTGATAACTGTATCCTCCTTTACTGGACACCATGTCACATACTGAAACTTATGTGGGGTTTATGACATCTTCCAAACACCTCCAGGACCATTGTGTAGCAACATTCACTAGTACAGCCAAAGGCCACTGGCCTCCACCTTAGCCTATGTGCTCTGCATAGTATAAATGTATGCAATAAAAATGGATTTTAGAGACATATTTGCATAGTCCATCACTTCTGCTTTTCCTGTTATGGCAGTCATCCCTACCCTTGTTACCAGTCCACACACACACATTTGTGTCACTTTGTTGTTCGTGTTGCCCAGTAGGTTTCCCACCCGGATACATATTACACTGTCGAACCATAACAAGTTTGAATGTCATGTTGTCAAACCCATAGCAGACTGAGCATAAACGGATGGATTAATGGCATTGTCAGGAACACAGTGAAAAAGTATTGCACTAACCTGGCCTGTAGAGTTGTGGAGGATCAAAAAGGGGTGCCATAAGTAAGCACTGTGATATATTTGTAGTCAGTATATGTCACCTTTAACACCCTAAAACCATTGTGCTATGCTATATATTTCAGTGTTGCAAAATGGTGGCAGCTCAACTGGTCACACTAACAAGGTGCCCAAAGATAATGTGCATGAATGCAAGACAGTTCCCATTATTTTTCTGGACTGTAACCTACTTTAAGGCCATGGTTTTCAAGGGCATTGAATATTATATGGCTTCCAGGTGGTACTCGGGACAGCAAAACCTTTTTGCCCTTTATGTAGAGACCATAAGGAATACCTGCTTGGAGACTCTTCTGAGAGTCCTTAGAGTAAAGTGCCTGGCTTGCCTGGGCAGTGAGTGCTGCAACAGATGTCACTCACTCTGTTTATCAATGCTATTACCACTACAGTGACCTGAGGTGGCATCATCCCAACCTAAGCCAATGGGAATAGGTAGTCAGGGTGAGGGCTTCTAATATGTACAGTAATTTTTTAGGGCTGGTCACTACCTCATTATATCATGTCTATTTACATGGGTCATGGACCCTTGCAGGACATTTGGTTGATGTGGTTTCCATTTCTTGTTTTTGTCTTTCAGCTCAGAAGCAGATATTACAGAATGAGATCCTGTGTGAGGTTTAGGTCCCTAGAGCATGTAGCTCGGGGATATTGGGATTTCTTTAAGTGGAGCATGTCCATAAATTCTGGGTTTGACATAGCTTTGTATGTCAGAAAGAGATCTACTCGAAGTAAGCAGTATGTGACTGAGTAGAATTGGAGTTTCTTGAGCCGGTCGACATAGGGCAACTGTTTGAGGCCAGCAATCCTCTTGGTGAGGTACTTTTGTGGCCTCTCCAGTTGTTTTAGGTGTCTTGTGAGGTACATACCAAACAGGGCATTGTACTCAATGAGGGGTCTGATAAGTGATGAGTAGAGGGGGACAATGACTTCCTTTTTTCTAGATGTGAACCCTTTTGTGATTAGGTGGGCCATGTAGAAAGATTTTCTGAACACTGTGGCAATGTGATTATCAAAGCAGAGGTTACTATCCACTTGGGTCCCAAGGTCTCTTATCATACTTTCTGTGTTAAGTGAACTTCCCCCTATTTGGCAATTCATGAGTACCGTGTTTTTACCAAAGGGGATGACAATGCACTTTTTTGGCATTTAGCTTGAGGCCATGGTTTTGGCACCAGGTATCTGTCTCGGTGAGGACCTTTTGCAGGATGTCTACGTCGGCAGGAGAATCGATTTTGGCACCCAGTTTGCGGTCATCTGCAAACTTGATTAGCCATAGATCCTCAGTGTTCACTTGCACTTCGGAGAAGTATATATCGAACAGGAGAGGAGCCAAGACTGAACCCTGGGGCACTCCACTTGTCACTGGTTTGGAGTCGGATCTGGAGTCTACAACTCTCACAGTGTGGGTTCTGTCCATGAGCCAGTTGGCCACCCATCTCGTGACTTAAGGGTTTATGTTAAGATTGGTGAGTTTATCTATGATTCTTGAATGGGTGATAGTATTGAAGGCTTTAGCGAGGTCCAGGTAGGCTGTGTGGACTACCTTGTCCTTGTCTATGGCCTTGGTAATTGTGTCAAAGAAGTCTGCCAGGTTTAGGAGACATGATCTACCCTTTACAAGTCCGAATTGAATAGCATCCATAGTTTGGAGGTTATCAATGTCTTTGTTTATGAGTTCCATGATGATACGCTCCATGGCCTTGCAGACCAGGCTTGTCAGACTAAGAGGTCGATAGTTCCCGGGGTCTGTGGTGGCTCCTCCTTTGTGGAGTGGGATAACTGTTGCTGTGCACCATTCAGTGGGCACACAGCTTGTGGTGAGGCTGTGATTGAACATGGAGTTTGGGGGGGGGGGGCTAGTTCATTTTGGAGGTTGTGTAAGACGCAGCCTGGGATGTTGTCCGGTCCCATGGACGCTGTGTTTTTGGCTTTAGAGAGTGCCATTTTACCTGCGTGTTTGTGATTAATGGGGCTCTACAATCATTTGGTATAGTTATAGGCCCTTTGGGGGGTGAGAGGGGAATAAAGTTAGCACTGAAGCTATCTGCCAAGATGTTGGCAATATCAGTTGGCTCTGTATATTTTGTGCCATTCTACTGTAGTTCAGTGCAGATCTGGGTGTTGCCATGGAGATTCTTGACGTAGCTAAAGAATGCCTTGTGGTTGTCTTTGGAATCCATGGCAACTTTTCTTTCAAAATTAATTTTGGAGGATTTTATGAGGAATCTTAGCTTCTTACTGAGTCCAATTTTTGCAACAGTTTCTTCCTTCTGTTGTAGAGTTTAATGGCTGGAGACCATCAGACTGGCTTCCTTTTTTTGGAGGATAGTGTCTTGGTTTTGTTAGGGATAGCACGATCCATGCATTCATGCAGGTGCTTGTAGAGTGCATTTGTGTAGGATTTAGCAGTCGTGACTGTATTATCCATCTGCAGGGGCATCGCAAAGTTCGCCACCTCTGTTTTGAGTAGCGTGAAGTTTGCTTTGGAGAAATGTCTTACGATGGTTTCCTTGTGTGGGGGTGGGGTCGGGATGTGGATATCTAGGGTGATTAGTTTATGGTCTGATCTAATCAGTGAGGAGTTGATCTCAGGCATTGAGCACCAGTCACCCATGATGGTAATGACCAGGTCCAGAATACTGTTGCCCCTGGTGGGGGTGTTGACAAGTTGATCCAGGGCATTAGAGTTTATAAATTCCAGGAATCGTTGAGCAAGGGGATTAGTACAAGTAGTTTTCCTAGTTTATGTTAGGAAAATGGAAATCACCCATTATTAGGGTATTTGCATGGACCCTCATTTTTTCCAATGTCTCCAGGAACGGGGAGTGTGGGTCCTGGGTCATGGTGGAGGATCTATAACAAGCTACAATTTAGAATGCATTTTTGCCCAGGGTTAGTTGCACTTGGATGATCTCAGAGGCATTGTGTTGTGCAACTAGCCTGGAGGTGTGGATATCCTTGATGAATATGGACACACCTCCGCCCTTAGTGTTTCGGTCCGGCTTTTGTGGCCGAAACATGTGGTATGAATTATAGCCTGGTAGTGCTGGGGTGCTCTCGGGAGCCTTGAACCAGGTCTCAGTCACTGCATAGATTTCGATGTTGTCCATTTTGAGGAGTGCCTCGAGTGAGTGCATTTTGAGGTTTAAACTCCTAGCATTGAGCAGCATTGCCCTCAGTTTTTTGTCACTTGTAGTGCTTACGATGGTGGCCTAACTAGCCCATGTTGGCAGTATGAGTACAAGGAGCAGGCCAGCAAGTACATGCTGGTGGGATAGATTCTTGACCCAGAGACTTCCAGTGCTCTGGAACAAAATTCCCATCCACATCAAGTAGAGCTCATCATTAGCACTCTTCAAGAAAAACCTTGAGTGGATGGGTAATAGGAAATTCACCCCTGGGATCACATCTGTGGCTCTGCTCGATAGAGGGGCAGGAATTTAATCTACATGGGTGGCGAAAGCCAAGACACTTTTGACTAGGCTTACTTATGCCCTCGGGCCGATAGCCTAGTACCTACCTATGAACATAACTGTACATTATCAGTTAGCATAGATGACAGTTGTTCTTGTCACATGCTACTTTCCCGTAGGATTATACACACACCCTCCATGGCCTTTTAAGTCAAATATCTCCATTTTGCTAATGCAGGAGATCCCCCTTCCTGGCTAATGGTACACTTGGCCCCCTATCCTGCATTATGCAGTAGAGACATTTGTTTTTCTATATCTCGGGCAGTTGTGTTGACTATGCCATAGTAGCACATGTGTAGGACACATAGATAGCTGTAGAAATAGTGTCAGATACAGTATATCTACAAATTAAATGTTTTTTTTTCTGTCTCTGTCTCTCTCTTTGTAAACCTCTATCTTTTTTTCTCGCCTTCTCTCTTTTTGTCACTACCCTTTTTATACTTTGATCTGATTTTTTTTTTCCTCTGTCTCTGTTACAATTTTTGCAGCTTCTGCTACCACTGTGCTTGAAGCATAATACTGGTTCCTGACTCTCTAGTGGACCCCTCCTTCTTTTGAAGGGTCCATCATTTGGCTTGTCTGTCTGTTAGGGCATGGAGATCACATGGTGGTGTCATTGTAGAAGCATACCCAGTGGCCTTTGGTAGTCACACAAAAGAGGGGAATTCAGTAGTTCTTTCTGGTGACACTTCCAGGGGGGGTCACACTTTGTACTCTGCACTGGCTGCCTAGAGGGAGTCATTGTGTAACTAACAGAGTCACAATACTGACTCCACCACCTTTGGCAGGACCCATTGGGAAAGGCAGTCACAGTGTGAATGATTTCTTTCTTATTTCTAATTAGATTTAAGCCACATCACACCTCTTCCTATGTTCACAGTAGCCCTTGAGTGACTAGGTATGAATGTTTCTCAGTGCTAGAGTTTGTTTGTGTCTATACTGCAAGCAGATTTACAATAGGTGTACAAACCATTATTGTAAAAGGGGCCACCAGCTTCAATCCTAGGATTATTTTTAAGTTGTTAAAAACTTTACCTTAGTCATACATAGCAGCTGTGGAATGAAATACCTCTAGCACTCTGTATACATCCTTAATTTCCTGAGCATTTTCTGAAAAAAAAATCATAAGCCAAACAAATCTAAATATCTTTTTAATAGTAAATATTAAACATATACCATGCCAACAGCAATGTATTTAGAAAATTGACCTTTACAATGATAGTGCATTCACATTCTTTACATTAACAGCCTAGCAATACCTCCAGTTGTTTCCATGGTTATAGTCTACTAAAGTCCAGGGCCAGCCTCAGGCATCAGTCAACTAGGTATCCATCTAGGGTACTACTCTTTCTTCTCTTGTGGGCACCCTTTTATGTATTTATTTATTTATAATAAAGAAAAGCAGTGTTCCTTTACTATCAAAAATAAATAAAGGAAGAGAACCCCTACCAGAGAAGCAAGAGCAGTGCTCTAGGGAGGAAGTCCTGGAAATTTGGCCATTTAAAATTTAAAACTGTGAGAGGCTATCAAAAAGACAAACTTGACAATGGAATGAGGCAGGTATATATTTTATTGTTACTGGCAGACAAACCAGATCTTTTGGATGGCCGTGGTCTGACTAGTCCTCATCTGTCCCTGATTTTGCAGAACATGCCTGATTTGTCCCCCCATCATACCTCTCAACTGCCTGGATTTGTGTCTCATAGTTATGGATTGTTAATGTACAATTATTGGTTTTCTGGCAAATCATTGAGGACTGAAATCACTAAATAATGGCAGCCATTTAAGTTTCAGACTTAATATCCTTCAGAAAATGCATGCAAAACCTGTTATTCTAACTACTTTTTATGTTTATAAGAACAGTAAGTTAAAATATTATCCTGATTTATGACCTTTATCCCCCATTATTTTGACTGTGTCCATAGCCTTTGTGTTAGAGGGTGAGGTATATACCTCATATTTTTTTTTTATTTCTTAATAAACCACTGAGGATTACATTCAGTGCTTCTTTTTTACTCAGGAAAGGTTTGTTGATGCAAAACCTGTTCTACTGACTAAATGAATGTGAGAAACATAAAAATGCTGTCCTGTCCGTGGTGAATACGTCTAAAGGCTGTTTTTTGCTCATTATTGTGACTTTGCAGGATTACTGTCATCTGTGTGAAGGGAATTAGACTACTTCAATATGTGACTACCGTTTCAGTGGAGTAAAGCTGGAATACAATCTGTGGCTGTCATTTTTTGGTGTCTCTGATGGGTTGTGGGGTGGACATTCCCTGTCGATAGTAACTGACCCTTGTGTTGTTTTGAGAGTTTAAAGGGTCACTATCTGGCTTTGCAGGACTAAGTCATCTGCAGGCTTACTGTGATTTATCTGAAGCACCATGGAATACTTCATCTGTGGCTACTGATTCCATGGATCAAAGCTGAAATACAATTCAAAACTCATTTTTAGCTACAACTTTTGGGAAGGGCTAACCAAAATTAACCGACTCCGCTGTTGTTTTCTCAATTTAAACAGCCACCGTCTGACTGCAGGACTAGTGAGTGTTTGCATGATTATTGTGATTTTATGTGAAGCAGCTTGGAATATTTCAATGTGTAACTCTGTTTCCATGGAACAAAGCTAGAACAAAATGCACAGCTATCATTTTTTAGTGATAACTGCTGGTTGGGATGGGCACCATCAACAGAAAGTAACTGACCTTGTTGTTTTTCTTAATTTAAACAGTCATTATCTGGCTTTGCAGGATTGTGTGGATTTACAAGATTAACATGATTTTGTGTGAAGCAACTTGGAATAATTTTAATGTGTGGCTACTCTTTATGTGGAAGTTTACACAGCTGAAATGCAATATATGGCCAACATGAGAAAAAAAAAATGATTGATTTCAACAACTGTCTGACTTTGTGGTGTCATTCTACGAGATCCAATATTTGTCAGCTTGGAAGGACGTGGTCAACAGACCAAGTTGCTTTGGTTTTGAATACTGGCTAAGGCTTGGACCACCCCCATAGTGCTTCTTTTTAGGCTATGCCAAACTGCCAAACATACAGACATAGCAAAATCAACTCAACAGAACCTCAAGGTGTTACTGCTCAATGCCAGGAGCCAAAAAAAATACACTTCCTCCAAGCCCAAGCTCTCCTCACACTTGAAAATATAGACATCTGTGCATTTACTGTGACATGGTTTAAAGAGGCAGAAAGTACCCAGCATTGCAAGGTTTCAGTGCCTTACACACTTTTAGACCAGTAGCTGCACAGAAAAGGGCTAAAGGTGGAGATGTCTCAATAAACATCCGTAACAAGCAGACCTTTAGGGTGGTCAGACAGGATGATGTAGTGGAGTTCCTCCACGTGCAGATCACCTTAAACAAGATCCTGTGCCATATCTGAGTAAGCTGTAGGTCACCCTCCATGTCCCAAGATGCTCACAATGCATACTTGGACCTACTAGAGACACTTATCTAACCCAATACCCTGCTAATGGGATACTTTAATTACCCCCCTATAGATTGGGAATCCCACATGGCCTCAAATCTACAGGCACAGAGATTCCTGGACTTCATAAAAGCAAACACCCTTGACCAAATAGTGAATACGCCCACTATAAGCTCCAATGTGCTGGACCTCATGCTCACCAATGTGGGAGAATGCTGCACCCCCTCAATGTTTTGTCCTCCCTGGCAAGGTCCAACCAAAAAGCTGCCTTCTTCAAAATCAAAATTAACTCCATAATCCCATTAAAACCAGTAATAATTAGGAAGTATTCCAAGGTAAATTTCCTTTTATTAAATGATAGTTTGTCAAAATTCAGTGAGTCTACAAACCTTGAGAACATACTGGCCTATGCTGAACTGCTCTCAGAAACATTGCACAACCATTTCAGTGGCTGCATAGAAGTTGCTGTACCTACCAGAAGTCAGCCCAGAAATAAGCCACAGAAACAAACTGTCCTGGTGGCATCCCAAATTAAGTGGGCTATACAATAAAAGGAAATAAAAATGGCAAAAATCAATAAAGGTAATTCCCATAAAGATAAAAACTCTGTCTTCAAAGTAAATAGGCAACAAAGTGGGCTAATTATGTTAAGCAAATCCAGCTTTGATGTTAAGATATTCTCCCAGGTGAAAGATGAGACATGGTTTAAAGAGTAAGGCCTTCTACAACTATATCGGAAACATCAAGGACAGCGTACATCAATGAGCTGAACTGATGGTTAGTGGTGCCACAGTCACCGAGTCTGACGATACGATACAGTGGACAAATTCAGTTCCAACTTTACCCCCACCTTCCCCCCATAACCCTTCTTACTATAACTAGAAAGCATGTACTGGCTGCACTCACTAAAGCTAAGATCATGGCCTCAGAGTCTCTGTAACATCCCAGGATGCTTCCTGAATAATCTAAAATATGACTTAGCAGCACTCTTGGAGTCATTATTTAACTATAGTCTTAAAACAGGCTTTATGCCACATGAATGGAGGACTGCGACAATCATCCCCCTTCATAACGGAGTGCCTTCAACAGATCCTGGAAACTACTGACTCATTAGTCTGACTAGTCTTATTTGCAAAGCCATGGAAAAAATGATCATGGAAATTCTCAACAAGGACATAGGAGACATCCAGACAATGGAGACATCCCAGATGTTCTTCATCTCACATTGCTGCAGTCCTTACACTTGGGGTAGTCCGCTGTCCTCGGTCGGCCCGAATATCAAAGTATAAGGCTGACGTCGGTCAAGGCGCATTAGACTGACATCAGGACGTCAGGGTACAAATGCGCATGACCAACGTCATATCCTCTGTCTTTTTTGCCGCATGGTCCGATGCAGAAGCAGCGTTACAAGTGCCGTTCGGCGTTCTGAAATTTTTCGAATTCGGAGTTTCAGACCGAGTCAAAGTTGGCTAAGTACCCGTTAGAATATTTTAGTTTTTTCTTGCCTCAGTGGTTTACCGGATGTCAGAAAAAGTGAATAACTGTATTTCTTGTGGGAAACAGATACCGCATAGAGATTATCATACTTTGTGTATTCCTTGTTTAGGGCCTGAGCACGACGTTGTTGGGTGTCGCTTTTGTGCTAGATTCAATAAGCGCACTATTAAGAGAAGGTTAGATTGTGCCAGGTTAGTCTTCGGGAAGCGGTGCAATTATAATATGCCGTCGGATGCTCCGACGTCCGCTTCTTCGAAGAAGCGCAAGGATAAAGCAGCTAAGCCCAGGCAAGAAGAGTCGTCCGTACCGGACGCCGGTTCTTTAGAGGTGTCGGTGGAGCCGGGGGTTCCGCCGGAGGTTTCTCTGGAGTCCCAGGGGGAGACTTTGTTATTGCAGGATGTGGCCTCTCAGGAGGCAGGTCAGGCTGAAGGGGCTTCTCAGGTTACTGTACTCCCCTCCCTTCCTAGGGTGGTTAGGCCCTCTCCTTCTGTTTCCAAGGCTTCTCCCAGAGGCAGGCCTGGTTTAGCTTCAGTTGGTGTCACTCCTAGTTCTTCAGGATCTGTGCCCAAGAAGCATATGCTTAAAATGGCAGAAGATTTGATTACTTTGATTAGAGGTTCTTTGCCCCCTCCTGATAAGAGACCTAGGGTGGAACCTGAGTTGGGGAGTTTTGAGCAGGCTTCGGATGTTTCAGAGTCTTCGGCTGAAGACTTGCAGGAGTATTCTCCTTATTCTGATTCTGATGTGGATGATTCTACTCCTCCTGCTTCTCCTCCTGAGGATTTTTCTTTTTCAGAGACTCTTCATTCCATGAGGGAGCATTTTAAGTGGGAAGGTCAGGACTTCTCTGTTTCCAGGAAAAGGCTTAGGGAATTTTTGTTTTTACCCCAGCATAGGCCTTTGGCTATACCTCCTGTTCTGGATGTTGTGGAAGATGTGTTTGCAGAGGCTTCTCTTAATCCTGATTCTTTGCCTCCTGCTCCTGTTAAACCGGATAGGTATTACAGGGTGCCTGAAGCTCATAAGTATCTTTTAAGAGTCCTAGGGCGGACCCAGAAACTGTTAGTCAGGGGCCTAAGGGTGTTAAGGCTTCTGTTGTTAAAAATCCGGTTCCTCCAGATAAAGAGGCCAGGGCTTTGGATAGATGGGGAAAGAAAGTCTATACTTCTTCCACCCTAGCTATGAGGGCTTTGAATTGCCAGTTTCACATGTTGAAATACCAAAACTATCTACTTTCTCAATTGAAGTCTAAGGTAGATGCTCTGGCGGAAGGTATTGAGTGTAAAGAGTTACAAGATTTAGTACATGTTTCTGAACAGGTGGGTAAGCATTCTTTGCAATGTGGTTTTGATGCTGTACAGGCCTCGTCTAGGGTGGCTGCCACTGGGTCAGTTCTTCGCAGGCACGCCTGGCTGAGGGATCAGAATTTATCTGACCATGTTAAGACAAGGATTTTAGATGCTCCTTTACAATCTGATGTGTTGTTTGGTTCACCTGTTGAGGCAGTCTTAAAGAAAATGGAAGACAAGGCTAAGTCTATGCAGACTGTTAAAGATTTTTGCAGGTTCAGCCTCCAAGTTTAGTAGAAATTGGCCTACCAAGGGGTGGACGTATCCTTCTTATGATTCCCAGTCTAGGGGTATATCTAGGCGTGGTAGGGGCAGAGCTCAGGGCTCTTTCAGGCCTAGAACAGGAGTTCACCTGCACAGTCTTGGTGAGGGCAGGGGTCAGTCCTTTCGTAAACAGACCCAATGACCTACCTTTTCAGCTGCCAGAGCCTTCTCGTCTGGCAGCACCTTTGGGAGGAAGGTTGGCACTTTTCAAGGAAAATTGGAGTTTAATTACCCAAGACAGATGGGTATTGGATATCATACACCAAGGTTACAGGTTTTATTTCCATACCTTGCCTCCTTTCAATGGCATGCCAGACGTTCCTCCTCAGCAAAGAATAGAGGCTCACAAACAAATTTCTCTGCTACTTCAAATAGGGGCCATACAGCCGGTCCCTATGCCAGAAGTGGGCCTAGGATTTTATTCTCGCCTGTTCCTAGTACCAAAGAAGGGGAACACGTGGAGACCAATTTTGGATTTATCTATCCTCAACACTTATCTGGACATTCCCAAGTTCAAAATGTTGACGTTACAACAGCTTTTACCTCTGCTGGGCAAAGATCATTGGATGGTAACTTTGGATCTCAAGGAGGCTTACCTTCATGTTCCTATCAGACTGAGTTGCAGGAAGTATCTGCGTTTTGGCTGGGACTTTTCATTATCAGTTCTCTGCATTGCCCTTTGGCTTATCTACTGCGCCCAGAGTGTTCACGAAAGTTCTGGCTCCAGTGATAGCTTTCTTCAGGCTAAAAGGAATACAGATCTATCCTTATTTGGACGATTGCCTGATTCTGGCTCAAGGAAGGGACGAGCTTCTTCATCATTTGGAATATGTGATAGCAGTGCTAAGATGCCTGGGGTATTCTGTGAGCGAAATAAAGTCCAGTCTAGTACCCTCTCAGGACGTGTGCTTTCTGGGTGTAAGACTGAATACAGCATGCCAGATGGGCCTTTTGACCCCGGACAAACAAAAGAATCTTTCCCTTTACTTTCATCAATTGTCTCATCAGTCCAGGCTGACTGCAAGGACAGTCCTTCAAGCCTTGGGGTTCATGGCATCTTGTATTCTGGTGCTTCCCAATGCCAAACTGCATATGAGGAAGCTACAATGGTATCTCAAAAATGTATGGACACAGCACTGCCAGGATCTGGACACTGTCATTCAGATAATACCTTGCATTCAAAAGGAGTTTTTGTGGTGGGCTCAGGAATGTCACCTAAACAAGGGACTCTCTGTGACCCGGCCAGAGGCGAGTCAGATTCTAACGACAGATGCCTCAGACAAAGCTTGGGGAGCTCATCTAAATGGAAAGTGGATACAAGACAAGTGGCCTGCCAGACTACAACATCTACTTATCAACTTGAAGGAGATGTTAGCAGTCCAGTTTGCATTAATAGCTTTCAAGGATTTACTTCTTCCAGGGCAGGTGTTGATTCTAACAGACAACACAACTGTCATGTGGTACATCAACAAGCAAGGGGGAACACATTCTTATCCTCTATGCAGGCAAGCAATGATTTTGTGGGAGACTGCTCTCAGTTTACAGCTAAATCTTCAGGCACGGTTTCTGCCGGGAGCACAGAACTCCTTAACAGATGTGTTGAGCAGACGAATTATGGATCCCCACGAGTGGAAATTGGATCCTCATGTATTTCAGAAATTGACAGTGTCATGGGGAACTCCAGACATAGATCTGTTCGCTTCTCCACTAAACCACCAGCTGCCAAAGTTTTGCACGAAAAGGTTTCATCCCACAGCTTGGAAAGTGGATGCTCTTTCTTTCAATTGGGGCAATCTTCATGTGTATGCCTTTCCACCTCTGCCTCTCCTCCCAAAGGTACTTCTAAAGGTCAGACAGGACAAGCCAAAGATGATTTTAATAGCTCCAGATTGGCCTCGACAGCACTGGTACCCATTACTGAGAAGTCTGGTGCGGGAGCCTCCATGGCCTTTGCCTTCGATTCCACACCTGTTGTCTCAGGAGAACAGTCATTTACTCAATGTCAAGCTTCACTCTCTTCACCTAACAGCCTGGCATATTCTGTTTTGAACCATAGAGGGTCTCAACTTCCACAGCAAGTTTTGAATGTTATTTTGGAAGCTAGAAGGCCTAGTACAAGGAAAGTGTACGCAGATAAATGGAAGAGATTTTTATTTTGGAGTGCAGCAAAGGATTTTGATGTTTCTGAGCCTAATTTAAGTGTGGCTCTTCAATATCTTACTGAGTTACTGGACAAAGGTTTGTCCTTCTCTTCTATTAAGGTTCATGCTGCAGCAATTTCGGCTCACTATGACTGTGACCCACCATTGTTTTCTCATCCTTTGTTCAAGCAATTTCTTAGAGGGCAAAGAATATAAGACCCCCACGTAGAGCTCCTACTCCTGCTTGGGATCTCAATTTTGTGTTGGAGAAACTCACTCTACAACCTTTTGAGCCTGCAGCTACTACCGAGTTGAAATATTTATCATGGAAGACTGCTTTTTGTTGGCCATTACCTCTGCAAGAAGGGTTTCTGAATTGCAGGCCCTTATGGCGGTTGAGCCTTTCTTAATTTTCCATAAGGATAGGGTATCTTTACGTACTAATCCTTCCTTTATGCCTAAAGTGGTTTCTAGTGTGGCTTTAAACCAAACTATTCATTTGCCTACTTTTTATGCAAATCCCCAAAATAAAGGGGAAAAGATTTTGCACACTTTAGATGTACACAGGCAGTTGCGATATTATTTGAGCAGAACTAAAGGGTTCAGGCAGTCTCAGCAGTTATTTGTTTCTTTTGCTTTGAGTTCTCAGGGCAAGCCTGTGTCAAAACAAACTATTTCTAAGTGGATTGGGTTTTGCATTGCTTTCTGTTATTCCCATCATGGCAAGGAGATTCCAGCTGGGATTAGGCCTCATTCCACTAGGGCTACTGCCACTTGACAGCTTTTTAAGGGGTGGCAACTAAAGATATTTTGGAGGCAGCTACTTGGAGTTCAGTGCATACTTTCTCTAAGCATTATCACCTTCCACTTTACTCTAAATCTAGGGCTGGTTTTGCCACTGCTATTTTACAGGGCATTTTGGCAGCTCCTGCTTCTTTATAGTTTTGCCATCCTCCCTTACCTCTGCTTTGGGATTCTACCCAAGTGTAAGGACTGCAGCAATGTGAGATGAAGAACATAGTACAGTTTTGTACCTACCATAAATGTAGATGTTCGAAGATCCACATTGCTGCAGTCCAATTTACCCTCCCTCCTTCCCTCTCTGTAGTTAGAGGCGGTTGTGTGGGTTGGATTGTAAATATTGTGTATATTGTATATATTGTACATATTATTAGTGCAAGGGTGGTTGGTTGGTTGTTTGCTGTCTTTTGGTTTTGACCTTTCTTTTTAGGGTCTTCTGACATCTGGGGCAAGAAAAGACTGAGGATATGACGTCGGTCATGCGCATTTGTACCCTGACGTCCTGATGTCAGTCTAATGCGCCTTGACCGACGTCAGCCTTATACTTTGATATTCGGGCCGACCGAGGACAGCGGACTACCCCAAGTGTAAGGACTGCAGCAATGTGGATCTTCGAACATCTACATTTATGGTAGGTACAAAACTGTACTTTTGGCTTTGTCAAAGGAAGGCCATACTTACTGAATCTGGTGGACTACTTTGAAAAGGTTACTAAGGAAATGGATGAAAGGAATACTGTGCATACTGCCTACCTAGATATGACTAAGGCATTTGATACAATACTCCACTCCGGCATTGACAACTAACTTACAGAACTAGGTATAAACCCTTTATAATATGCTAGATAGATAGCTGGCTCACTGATAGGACCCAGGAAGTTAGTATTGGTGAGGCCACCTCCACAAAGAGGCTGGTCATCAGTGGAATGCCCAGAGGTCTGTGCTAGGCCCGCTTCTGTTTGGCATCTACTTCTCATTTGTCAAAGCCAATGTCAAAGGCCTCTGGCTTACCAAGTTTGTAGACGATTGCAAATTGGGAGCAGTAATTGAATCCCTCAAGATAAGAACACTCTTCAGGAAGGTCAAATGCAGGCAAATTCTTGGTGCCAAAGCCATGGCCTAAAACTCAATACCAAGAAATGCATTATAGTATCTTTTGGGAAGTCTGCCACCTCTGGTAACTATGTCATCAATAAAACACCCTTAAAAGTTGATTCACTAGTCAGGGTTCTGAAAACTCATGTAGAAAATAACGTAGCCATGGGCCAACATGTCTCCAAGGCAGTAAGAAAATTCTTCTATGTTGCTCAACTTATGAGCAAGGGCATATGTCATGTAAGTCCAGAGAGGTCAACATACCACTGTATTCAGCCCTCATCAGGCCCATCATAGAGTATAATGCTCCCTTGACAAGACAGATGCAGGAGCTAGAACATCCACAAAGGTTTATTACAAAAAATACAGGGAGTAAACATAATGTCCTAAGCTGATCACCTCAAAGCTCTATTTCTTAACTAGGTATCATACAGACTTCTGAGAGGTGATCTTTGCCTGGCATACAAGGCATCCCTAGAACCTATTTTGATGAATCTTTTGCACATCCATAAAAAAACAGCATCAGAACGGTTAGATTATAAGACTTAAATTTTGCTTGTAACATAAGTAGAATATGTTGGAGAGACAGATACGTCTATTTCAGAGAATGTGTGTGTGTGTTTGTGTGTGTGTGTAGGGGTTGCCTGTGCTAGTATTATATACTGACTGTTCAACTGTAATTTTTAACAGAAAATTTTACTTTTAGAGATTTGGACTCATATGAGTAGGTACAAAACCAGGCCAGCATGGCTAATAGAAACTGAAACATTGCAGTGATACTTTAAAACAAAACTGAATCTATCACACTTGTTCAAAGTAACATGAAATTGTAGACAAAAACAAATATAGTATGTTAGTACATTGGGCAGAATTTGGAAGAAGCCCAGCTACAAGTGGCAGAGAGTGGCAAAAAGAACCCGTTTTAATGGTATCTTAAAAGCCAGCAGTTCATAGACACAGCAATGAGGAAAGACCTCATTAGTTAATTTTGCATGTCTCTGAATCACTTAGTAAACACCCCAGGCTATAACAAGCACTTCGTAATCACCACTGGCAGTCAGTATATAATACTGGCACAGGCAACCCCTACACACACACACACACACACACACACACACACACACACACACACACACACACACACACACACACACATCCCCATACTTCTCAACTCAGATTTAATATAGTAGACATGATTTTGCCTCTTACATTTGTCATGTCCCTGTCACAGATGAATGCAGTCAGTCAGTAGTGCTAGACATTAGAGTCTCTATTCTAATTTTGCAGATGCAGGTTCTTGCTGCAAAATCTGTTGTTTTATTAACTTTCAGTGTGAACTATGGTAATATATAATAAATAACCCCGGTGACTAGTGTTCCCTCAGTATTACAGCAGTGCTTGTTAGTCTAGGGAGAGTTGGGAGGTATGGAATTCCCCCTCCATGCGCGCACACTTACAGACATTACCCCACACACTCATCATGCATTTAGCATACCCCTTCTTACGTGATCACTGTCACACATATTCACCCCATTCACATGCACACTTACCATACCTTTGTCTTGACTAAATGTATACTGTGACTACTCAGGCAGACACACACACACACGCGCGCACACACACAAGTGCACACACACACACACACACACACACACACACACACACACACACACACACACACACACACACACACACACACACTCATCTGAGACCATTGATACCTCTGCATACACACACATATGCAGCCACACTCATACACACGCTCATATGCATACAAACCCACTACTACCTGTCTGCTAAAATCCCTGGTACTTAACTCTAATGTGATCTGCCTTTTGAAAGTAATGGGTGAATACAAACTTTTGGCTGTGATAATTAACATGACTGATTTCCGTAGCCAAGTATTTTTTTTATGAATCACTCATCCGCATAAATCCCTTTTCCCAAGTCTTTTCAGGAGCAAACGCATGACTCTATCATATGCTTCACCTCCGGAATGCCTCATTTACATGTGTGGTAAGCCAAATGGCATCTCCTTGTGTACAAGTACTGCAGCAGAGTTATCTCTGAATTGAAACTGCTACTGCAAGCAGTAAATAGGGATTACCACTGTGGTAATGTTTCTGAATTCCAGAAACTGTATGTAAAATAACATTTATTTTATGTGAAAGTGATATTTTAAATGATACAGAACAAAGGGACATTTAAGAATGAAAGCGTTCATACATAAATAGAAAATACAAATGTTCTGTTGGCTTTGTATCTTGAACCACAGTTCAATATTTTAAACATTTCACTGCAAAATCTTAAAATGGTTCAGGGACATGGCCCTAACTAAAAAAAAAATGGTCCTTACTGGGGAACTAACTTTGAAAGAAGGTACCCAAATTGAAGGGTTAACATCTATAATTGTAAAAACTGAAATATACTTCTAATTTCTCTGTTGTAAAGGTTTTATATGAGCAACTAATTTCTGAAATTTAAGTAAAAGAAACTTAACAAACCTAACCTCACTGTATGTACCTATCAATACTGAACTGAGGCATTTCTTTATGTATGGTACCCAGTTTTTTAACTCCATGTTTTCCTGGTCCTGAGGATAGTCACTCAACATGTAATAACTTCTTGAAGTCCTCCAAAGTTGATGCACTGCAATTATGCACTCCACTGGCATCCTGCTGGTCAGCTTTTGCTCTCTACTTCCTAACAGACATTGACATTTACTCATACTGCTCTTACTCAAACTATTTCTTTCTCTTACATTTTCTTCACTTCTTCTAGACTTGCTATTCCTATTATTTATATCTTCCTGTTTTTCTTTAGTAGAACTGCATGCTATCAAGCAAGTCAACCTTGGTCTCCTCCCTTCCTTTCTTTGTTATCCTTGCCCAAGACGGTTATTAAACCACTTTGAGCTCTGAGCTAATATTTGTGCACAGTAACATTCAACATTAACTCAGTGCACTCAACTGTCTCTTTAGTGTTTTTTAATTTTGCTATAAAAGTGTTCCTGCAAGCAAATAGTTATGTACATAACCGTGAATGCTGCAGTTTGAACACCAGTCTGTGGGCTGTCCATCCATCCATCCACGACCCCTTTTCCCATGTGAATTATAAATATTATGGCAGCCTAAAACAAAGAACTTTGTCAACTATAATAGCTCCATTTTCGTAGACCACAACAATCCCATTGGTACTTTCCTTTAACTATGCTTCATTTATTCTTTGTTAGCAGTCCACTGTCTCCCTACCTTAAGTTTATATCTCTCCTTTCAGTTCTGAGCCAGTATTTTTCCAGAGCTGCACTCCTGCATTTTGGCTTACTTTTCTCATTGTTTTGCTGATCTGAGGGAGTTAGGGTAGCTTTTGGAGGTTCCCGATTAGAAGACCGAAGACGCATTCTTTCAAATGCGTCTTGGTCGAACTCAAAAGCCTGAAACGGCAAAATATCGAAGTGGCTTTTAAGCAAATTCTTTTCCTGAGAAAGAATTCGCTTGGCTGCTTCGTTGCTTTGCCATTTTCTGCACTGTAGTACGGTTTTGGAGTTGGTATATTTAAGTTGGGGGGGGGTGAAGCCCCCCACTTAATGTAATCTTTAAAGTATGTTTTTTTTGTTTTGTTTTTTTTTTGTTGGAACAGCGATTTTTTTCCTAGGGAAAAAAAATCGCTGTTCTGACAGTTCGAAATTGTAAGCTTTCGCTTACATAGGGTCAATTAATCACCATTCGCTTTTTTAAGTGCTCGGTGATCTAATATAGACCCCCTTTGGATCTGCATTTCAAAGTCCATAGAAACCTCCTTATATTACACAGTTGTCCAAATAGTCAAGTGCAGTTTTTTCTGTTATCATCATTAGTCAGTTCAAGGTGATATTGGACTAACTCTCCTAATAAAACTGTGTCCTAGAACAGCAAAATTAAGATATTCATCTATTAGCAGAGGCCTTTTAAACTGAATTGTTCCTTTTACTCTCTCAGCAGATTTATGGCTGTTCATTCCCTGATTGTTTCTCTCTCTCTTTGCCAAGTTTTCAATCCACTTCATTCACCCTCCCTAACACCTGTGCTCTTTCATTCGGGCACGACAGACCAAACAAGCATGCAGGTGGTGTAGCAATCATTTATAAAAATTTCATATCACCTTACTTCCACAGGAAATACAAAAATTTAACAATGTTAAATGTCTAATAAAACTCCTAAACATTAACAGTAGGAATACTATATGTTTAACAGCAATTTTTATATACCACCAGGAAATAGCATTGATACTGCTGAAAGCATCCTTTATTGAATATCTCAAAAAATTAACCATGAAACTATAAAACATGAAAACTTAAATACAGACCAGCAGCTCATAAATTCCACTACCCTATGAATCTATAAACTTTTACAAATTCAGACAATTAATAACCACATCTACTAGAATCAATAAAGCTTCAGGAAGACACCCAACATTAGACAGGATTCTTACAAACAAACCAGACAAGCCAACAAAAGTAGACTGCCTGTCAGACAGCATAAGTGACCACTTACCAACATATACCTTTAGAATTCACCATAACCTAGATAAACATATTCCCCAGTATTTAATAAAATCTGTGTAGGCACAGTATAGAGCCTACACAGACTGTTACCATGTACACGATTCACCCTCAGCAGTGCGCCATGCATATTAATCATGGCGCGTGCCGAGGGAGAGCCATGGAACATAGTTATTGAATCAGTGTAGGGAGTGTAGTGCTAACTGTGTCCATACATGAGTAAGACATTCCCTGCACTGCCCAGTTGTATGATGTCAATGTTTATTTTATTGTTTTAAGTTTTTTTTTTTTTTTTTTTACAAAAGCTTGTTTGCATGGTATGGCTCTCAGAGCACAGCAATGCTAAGTGGTGCCGAGACACCTGCCATACATCTAAAAATAGAAACCAGATGTAATTAATTATTTATTTAAATGTCATGTTTAAGCATAGCTGAGTGGTTTTGAGAGGTGTGGCATAGTGCTCAGCAGTGCTTATAGGTAGCTGAGAGGTATATGTAAATGTATAAAAGAATTCCACATATCCTCATAGGTAAATGGGTAGATGTGTGGCCTCATGAGCAGTAGGTGAAGGGTTTGAATACATGGAAGGGAAATTAAGCATTTGTTCTTGAAACAAAAATTATACCAATTATTTTTAAATTCTGGCCCGCTGCACTCCTCTAAGACATGCATAAGTACAATAACGACTGAAACTCTTTATGTACTGCTAGGGTCTGCTTGGCTGGTTTGCACACTGCTAAGCACTGCTAAACATACAGGTCTTTGAGTTTTTGCACTACTCAGCTCAGCTGCAATGGTTTGTGGGCTACTAAGTGATGTGCCACATTTTTAAATGTTGCCCTGTGTTGTGTAAGGGTGGGAAAACAAGCTACATTAAGCCCAATAGCCAGGAATACAGCATAATCTGTTAATGTTCTGTTTCTGAAGGATACTATGGCAGGTGTTGGTGAGTTAGTGCTTTTGGGTGCAGCATTTGGGCATTCTGGAGTCCAGGGTCATGGTCGCACTCCGAGTAATAAACCATGAAGACTGGCTTCTGCTGGGAGGTTACCATGGCTCAGAGTGCAGGGCAGAGGCTTGGGACAGGCTGGCAAGGGAACTCACCAGTGCTACTGGTATCCCCCACACAGGTGAGCAGTGTCATCACCACCATGATGATCTGAAGAAACAAAAGGGGGAATCTCTTGGACACCCGGGTCCAAGAATTTCAGGCAGGGGATGCCCCACACATATGTAAGTACTTTTGCCTCTGTTTCACCAATATCTAATTTGAATGTCTGCTAAACTGGTATACATAATGGTGTGCTTCTCTCCCAACAGCTGCGGAGGAGAGGGCTTGCAATGTCAAGGTGCATGCCGGGCACTTGGTCAGGTTGCACCATGAGTATGGTGAGTATGGAGGTATTATGCTAACTGTAGTAAAATAAGCATGAAAGAGTATGGCATTAAATGCAATAAAGTATGTACAGTGAAGTTTGTATTGCAATAAATGTGGACTTAGAGTTGTCAGGCAATAAACGAATAATGCCAACTGTAGTGCAATAGAAACATGAAATAATACCATTACCTGCATTAAAGTATATACAATAAAGTCTGTAGTGCAATAACTGTGGAAGTAGAGCTGTATTGCAAGATCTGAATAACTGCTGTCCAATAAAAATTCGAAGCAGTACCAGAAACTGCATTAAAGTATATACAATAAAGTCTGTAGTCCAATAAGTGTCGAATTAGAGCTGTTTTTCAAGAAATGAATAATGCCAACTGTTCAACAATAACACATGAAGCAATACCAGTAACACCAAGGTAAATTGTGTACATCAGGATTGTCTTGTTTTAAGCATTGCAGTACAACTGTATGCATTCTGGTTGTAAGGTAAGGTACTGCAGTCAAGTATAACAATGTAATAGTTGTAGAATGCAAATATAATGGCTGCCAGATGCATTATTTAA
The DNA here is from genome assembly GCF_019279795.1 of Protopterus annectens. Classification (NCBI taxonomy): domain Eukaryota; kingdom Metazoa; phylum Chordata; order Ceratodontiformes; family Protopteridae; genus Protopterus; species Protopterus annectens. The sequence goes on from NC_056733.1 coordinate 300,160,565, forward strand.
CACACACAGTACCATTCAAGGCTGTTTCTAGGCCAGTTTTGTTCACATAATGCTCTGTCATCCACAAACAGCAGGTAAGCAAGGTATATGGGTGAGGTAGCCCACTCCATATTGTTTGTTGACTTCACAGATATTTCAAACCATTAACAATATATTGTGTACACCTGCATTCTATATACTAATGTATCAATTACCTACTATATCTGTCATGCTTGTATGTTCTACTGTCACTGCAGTCTAGTATAAAACTACTACTACTATCAGGTCATATGTTGGTTTCAGGTGAACTCTAGACAAATATCAGTCAGCAGTGATGCAGTAGCTCAGTTTGTTATATGCTCTGTCTGTTGTACATTTTGCCACACACAGACCAGGGTTCAAATCCAGTGCTATTTACCACTAAATATTGCAGTAATTGTCACGTAATGTTTACAGATTCTCTCACCACAGGAACTACAGGTAAATGAGTGAGGTAGCTCATATTATGAATAAATAATTGTGTGTTTAGATGTCACAGACTATTAAAATCTTTAGCAAAAAATGTGAAAGTACAGCATAAAATAAAGGAAATACATATAATAATAATAAAATGAAATAAATAAAATGTATAATCTTGGTATGGCTGTATGCCTGGAGTGTCTGTTCAAAGAGGATGTAGCCAGTTTATACATTTCATGCAGATGTCCTCTGCAGTCACTGCTATTGGGTTCTTTCCCCATGCCTGCCAAGCAAGGCATGATAGTTGCTTAGTTTCTGTACTGTACACATACATATCTTTCAAATGTCATGCTGTCACGTAATGTGCAGTGCATAATCCATCTGTCACAGGATTACCATCGGAATGATTACCTAAATTGCAAAGATCACTACATCAGCCCCCTAGTAAACCTTGGTTGTATAGGTCCTGTGTAGTTGTGTACCCGCAGTTGTTACTGCTTTGCCCATATTGTCCCATGCAAATAGCTTGAGAGGTATGTGCTACAGCAGCTATAAGGGACTTGTACACATATAGGACAGACCAATAGCATAGCTAGTAGTACTGTTGTCAAGTAAATAGCCTATAATGGTACTAATGGACTATTTTTCTCTCTCTCCCCACCCCTTATATTGATTTATTTATTATTTTTATCCATTGGTTATAGTTTAGTATTAACATATGTTGTTAAATTAACTGTATTTTGGGGCATGTGCATTATTTTTATTATGTATTATAATGATTACATATTAACATATCTTGTTGAATTATCTATTTTGCTGGTCTTATGCTGTAACTATTACTGGTATGCTGTGAACATACTGACTGTTCTGTCATTTATTGTTGTGTTTCACATAATGTGCATTGAAATGCAATTGGATTATTTCCACTGTTTTGGCATTCTGTTATTACTGTTTTGCTCATAAGTAACGTATACTTATTGCCATACTTCCATCACCACAGCACATCAGTGTAGGCTAGTTCCTGGTGATCTGCATACCTTGCCTCAACTGTCCATGGCACTGGGTCCTAGCACATCTGGGACCCAGGCTGGTGGTGCCTCCCCCACTGTCCCTGCCCCATCTGCGGCTTTGGGTGGAACTGCCAAAGGGGATGGGGCCAGACCTCCCTCTGGGAGCAGTGGCAGAGGGGCTGCAGTCACTCAACAGGAACAGCCAGTCATGGTGTGCAGGATTATTCATCAGACCTATGAACGTCACCTGCACCAGATTGAGGGAACACTGGCCAACCTGATGGGTTAGGCTGGCCTTGGCGCTTAGCCTCCAGCACAGCCACCTTTGAGGTAGTGAAGGAGCAGTGTCAATTGCCCATGGGTGGAGATGTCAGTCACACAGCTGCCATCTGGAGGCACATGCGACTCCAATTCCACAGCACCATCCCCATCCAAGGTGTTTACTGATGCATGTCATACACCACCCCTGTCTGCTGTCTTGTCTGTCTGCTATTGCATCCTGTCCTCCTCAACTTACCTCCCCACATGTACCTATGTCCATTCCTCTCTCTCCTTAAAAAAAAAAAAAAAAAAAAAAAAAAACTGGGGACCTGTCCCATAAACAAAATATTGCCCCCAAACATAGCTATCCATTTTGCACACGTGTCCACCGGACACAACTAATTTGGTCCAGTTGGCTTGACAACACATTTATGTTGTCCTCACCACCCTCTCTCTCTGTTTTGAGAGTCCAAATTTATCTACAAAACCTGTCAAAATGCACAGCTGTTGCCGTACAAGAAATGGATAGCAATGGTTCTTTCCTACACCTGTTCTGCACATCCCTACCTGCCTTTCACATTCTTTTTCTCCCTGCTTGCCGCCATTTCACTACTTTCATATCACCCCCTTTTTCTTTTTTTATATTTTAAGCTCGGGTTTGCACTGAGCGGTGCAGTGTGGTGTGCTGCTCCACTTTGGTTATCTCGGCTTAAATGAGCTTTAATGTCTATATGTGTCTACTAGATTATTACTCACATATAGAAACTAAGCACCTCTATCAACTGTCGAACCCTGGCCCCTCTCACTTATATGCATTAACCCACCATGCTACACAGGCTTTAGGATAAATTGGTGTTTCCAGCAAGACATGCTGCTTGCTACTTAGTCATTATGCATGTAACTGAAATAAAAAAAAAACTAATGTGAAAACTGGGAGTTTACCTCGGATTCTGCTGCAATAATAAATAATAATGAAGATATACTAATAGATGTAAGTGAGGCCTGTGATAGCCAGTATATGTGCCGTTGTTTATCTGCAACTTGTGGAAAGACATCTTCTAAGGCAGCAATGGCAAAGTATATGTACAACTGGTACCCTGGTGCAGAAATACAGCCATATAAAGCCACACACATACTCATGGATGTAGAAATGTTTCTCACAGCCTGTATATGTGCACATTTATCTTGCAAATACACATACTTTTGCAGTGTCTTAGTAGCTCAGTTTGTTAAATGCCTTGCATGCAATACATTTTGCCATTGACAGTCCTGGGTTCAAATCCAATGTTGTGTCACACTTCAGTCACATTATTGTGAAGACATCAAGTAATGACTGAGTTATGCAATCTTACTCCCCACAGGTTACTACTATTTAATTAACTGCTACCCAGTTTTGCAAGACAAAGGCCTGCAGGCAGAGACACAATGCACATATCCATATCGCCTAACTATGTCACCTACTACTCTGTTGCATAACAGACATACTTCAAGCACATGCCCCAATTGAGCTGTATAGAATACCCTTGCCCTGGCTCTGCCATAATGACAAGCGTGACTTAACTGACACAGTTACATGTACAGCTTGCTGTCCACTAAAAGTGTTCACGCTGTCCACTAAAAGTGTTCACGCTCCCCCTAAGTGTTATAGGCTGCAGCAGCATCTGCAACCTGTAGCATACACAGCTGTATGTAAAGGTAGCTGCTACAGGCCCACCATTCCTCCTAACCCCCTAGAACAAGGGAGCTGGGCACAGCCATACTTAATGGGGGGGTGCGGGAAAGGCCCAGAGAGAGGGACATGTTTAACAGTTTGCCCCTAACAAAGATAGTAAGTTGATAGATTAACAGCTATTGCAGTAGCATTCATAGTCTGATGGGTATGAAGTGTGACACACACGTGTGTGTGTGTCTGCCCTTATTGACCTCAGCCCACAATGATTGCCAGTGCACCGCCACATGACCACAATGGTATGGGTTACTAACCACACACATGAGGCAAAACTGTGGACACACTTCATAAATCTCTACAGTGGATGGTGTTTGTACCTACCCTCTGCAATGCTGTAATGTCCACACTTCAGTAATGTCCATCTCAAAAACTAAGACAGGAGCCAGGGCCTACATGAAGGCCTTATATATTACATTATGGCGGCATGTCATTGGCTATACAGCTGTTTTGGCTGCAATTAGCAATTCTGAGTCAAATATTGGTGCAGAGGCAATTTCCTGCTAATCATCAGTACCTTAAAAAGGCAAGCAGCTGGTTATGGGGAACAGGTCTGTATGAGACTTAATTCACACACAGAGAGTGTATTATCAAAAGATTACTGGAAGCAAAGTTCAACAAAGGAGTACTGTACTCCACCAGGTATGTAATAGATTTCTCCATATAACAGGATGCAGATGGGAGGATGGAAGTATGGAGAATAGGGATTACAGCATTAAGCCTGTCTTAGATCTATAGTGATGACATGTCATTGATACTCTGCTGTCCTACACCTATACGCATGCCTCTCAGCTGTCACTAATGTCATTCATATCTCAGCTCTGTGTCTGTCAATCCCACCAACAACCGTTGGCTGTTGTAGGAAAGCTAGTGAATTACACATAGTACACAGTGACAATAAGGGAAGGTGTACACCCCTGTAACTTCAAACAATGTACTGTAATTCTCCTGCTCTCATTCTTTCCATGTCTGACATAATTAGTTCTAACATTGTAAAACTGACCCTAAATGTCCCTGATGTACTCTGGCTAAGTCCCTGTTTCTGTTGACATTTGTCCCTGTTTGGGAGCTATGCTTAACATACCTTCCAACCTCCTACAGCAAGAAATCAGGACAAAGCCATAATTAATGGGGAGACAAAGACCCAAACACAGCGACAGTGTTTATGTATTGCTTATACAAAGTAAGAATGTGAATAGACTAAACTGACTATGTTCTGAAAGGTATGATGTGTGAAAGTCAAATGTCTGTCTTTATTTTCTGAAGATCAGCCATCAACGATTGGCCAACCATTTCTCAGAAATCCACAAGTTTGTGTGAAATCGACCAAGACTATGGGCAAAAATCTTGACAGTCTGCAACCATCTGTATAGATGAGAGGTATGATGCCTACGGAGAACATATACTACAGTGGTTTGGATTGCTGTCTGTCATTGTGGCACACTGGTGTTGCTGGACTGTCCCCACATAGTCATTGTAATAGCACACTGCCATTTGTCCGACAGTGGCTGCATCACATATTACTGGGAGTTTGCCCATAGGGGACTCACCACAGTAGACTGCAGTGATGGGTGTAGGAACATACAGCAGAATCTGTCTCAGCACACAAGGACATACCCCAGTATTGCTACTATCTTGGTGATAAACACACCCATAGTGTGTTGCCAGACTGTGGGGTATGATGTGTGAGGGAGCAGTGGAGAGTGCTGGCCATTATGGGTGTGCTGGATCTGTACATAGTGGATTTCCATGTATCTGGTCCTGTAATGTGTTCCCCTCTTGTTGTCTTTCAGAAACCATGTAATGCTGGAGACATGCATCCTTCTCAGCTGCAGAGAATGACATTATACTGGATGGATGGAGACACCATCATCAAATCTTGCTGTCCAGGGGAAACAGCAGGCAGCATTGTGGGCAGACCTTGTGTGGGCTGTCAATCAGATTGGCCAACTGGACAGGACCTATGTGCAAGTCCGATACTGGGCCACATGCATGACAAAGGGCAGCTGCTGTTGCCAGGGATCTTGCCGCTACCAGTGGTGGGTCTGCAATAGAACAACCACTCTCGGCCACAGAGGATTTCCTGGCAAACCTAGGAACAGCCAGCAGCTCCCAGGCATCCATCACGCCATACATCATGGAGGTGGGTGCCACAGTGCCCACAGGAGAGGAGCATCCACGTAAGCTTACTGTGTTTGCCAGAGTAATACTGTATCAGTCATTGTAGCATGCTGTACATACCAGTACATAGGTGTCAGGTCTATCTACATTGGGGGAGGTTGGGTTTTTATGCTCAGTTGTGCACACATACTCAGAATGTCACCAATATAGCCATTATCACAGCAGCTACTGTACATGTGGATATATGCACATATTACCTTGTAGTGCTGCAACATTTGGTGGTGCTGACAGTACCTCTCCCTTACCTTTTCATAGGTCCATCAGGTGTGCCACAAGTCCTTGGTCCTGTACCTGGTAAGTGAAATACTGTTGTTTTAAGGATCATATATACCCTAAGAAAGTTAAGGGCTGCCATTTTGCCCTATGTACAACTGTTGTGCTTAGCCAGATTCTGATATTTGTAAGTTCTATTGTTGAACAGTTAACTACAGTGCATAGACTGGGTAATTGCAGGTGTGCAATTGTACAAATATTAACACATTTGCACTTATAGTTATGAGTGACCATGCAGTATGCTATACATGAGGCAAGTACTCTACTGTTGAAACACAACAGGGAGATAGTACATACCTAGGCAATGATACTACTACTGGCATATCATTCTCAATATAGGTGTACTGGGTTTTATGTTTAGTTATATCACATACACTGTCATATTGCACACCTTACAGGTGTATTGTACGGGTCTATATTAGAACATCAACTTTTTAAAACGTAAAATGTTCTAATATCGAACCTATTCAGCGAATGCTGAAAACATCGAACATGCAGAACAGCGAATTTTTTCCAAGGGAAAAAAATTCTCTGTTCCGACACACATACACACAACACAAACACACCAAACAAACAGCAATCTACACACACACACCTAAAATCCTACATCTAACCCTACACTAAATTGTACACACACCACTAGCTATCCACTTACCTTAACCCAAACCCTAACCCTAAGGTCCATCACTATCGCACACTCACCTCACCTGTGCCCTAACCCTCATGTCCACACAGTCACACACTTACCTGATCCTGACTGGTAACTTTCACTGCAGTGCTGAACATAGCGAAGCCACAGGAATGGCCAACCAAATTCCTTCTCTAGGAAGAAATTCGGTGTTCTGCAGCTTTGCTATTTTCAGCGTTCGGTGAATAGGGGTTGATATTAGAACATTCGAGTTGTGAAACTTCGATGTTTTAATATAGACCTGTATTGTACTGGCAACATTAACTGGATGTACCTGAAGTGCATGTTATAATGGGTCTGACTTGTCTGTGTATATTGTTGTGCGTTTGACTGTTGTGCATGGGAGCAGAGATGTAAAGATGTGGGATTTGTGATGCAGTTGTGGATCCTCATCTTTGAGTCTGTGTGGATTACCATATATAATAGTGTAAGTAGTAATGTACTGCTGCTGTTTTGCTTCTCACAGGTGACCGTGGGGGTTGGAGTCTGTCCCTCTCACAATCTGATGTCAGTGTTTCATTGGATGCTAATGATGGTGGCCATAGTGAGGCACAGGCAGGGTTGTCGCTGGCTGAATTTGTCCCAGAGGTTGACCTTCCCTCTTCTGCCCCCATTGTCACCACACACAGTCAGTATGCCCACTCATACCCAGTCCCCAGAGGCCACAGATATTGGACCATCAGAGGGTGCAACATTGAACAGGGCAGTGTGACAACTATGACATCTGTGAGTGTAGACACTGGCCATAGCCAAAGAGCTGGTGAGGTCCCACACAGGTGGATTGACAGGGGTGCTCATAGGAGAACTGCTGTCCATCCACCACTTGTTGCACGTGTCACATCACAGATCACTCCCTGCATGTTTCGGTCCATCAACGCAGCACCAGATGGATGCTTAAGGTTATGGATGCAGCACAGCCTGACATCTGTGACTGCCTCCACCACACTGGGGACACACTGGATTGGTTCACTGCTGTAGTGGATAGATGGTGGGCTGAGACGGTGTCTGTCTTTGACTGCACAATCTCTGTGCTGGAACATCTGGTTGGAGTTGGGTGTCAGACACGTGGATGAAGGTCAGCAACACCATCAGATGGGAGTCCACATGGCCATAAACAGTCACGCTCCCATACTGGCAGTACCTACAGCACTACAGAGGGAAGTGTACTGTCCACACCATGATGTGGCAGATCATGGGCACATGGTCCTGGGTGGTCCTATGGGGGACATAGCCCCAGCATTTTGTAGTCAACTTCAGGTACTAGCATCACATTTGATCTTGGGCATGGTGGTGCTCTGTGCATGTGATAATACCTGTGCCATATCATGCCATCGATGCAGTGAAATGCAAATATGTGTCTGATGCACAGGGTGACTATTTTACTTTACATGTACTTGTGTAATGCAGTATTGTTTTGCCATGGCACTTGAGGGCACTACATGTATTGTATGCTGGCATGTATCATGACTACACATCAGACTTTGTGTATCTTTGTTTCATGATGTTAGACTGGTGGTAGTGTTACAGAATAACAGGTGTGTCATGGACCTGTGTATGTGTCCATTCCAGGAGTCTGAGGGGTTAAACATATGGGCACTACAGCAACACAGGATGGCATGGTGGCACAATAGAAATATGTCAGCAAGGTAAGGCTGTATGCGTGCATGACTCCCTAGGTACATATGTGCATAACAGTGTATCAAGGACAATGGGGGCAGTCAGCATAATCATGCATTCATACTTTGCGACAAGGTCTGCTACCCTTGATACGTGTCACCTGGGTTTACTGAATGTACAAATCCAGAAAGTGGCAGACATCAGTTATGCTTATGTAGCGGAGGGCAATTTAGAGGCCAGCAGCTAGTCACTTGCCCATAAAGTGCATAACCATTGCAGAGAGAGAACCCATATGGGCATGTCCATAGTGCTGTAAGAGGATATATTTATACACACACACACAAAGTTGGCTGATACGATAGAACCCCTACCTATCTATACCCTACAGCTTGAAGTATTCATCTCATGAGCCACGCAGTGTATCTGATATTAGACTGTCAGCCAGCACCCTTAAGGTGGATGACATCAGCAGGCCTTGTAAAGGAGGTCAATGCAAAGATCAGCAGCTAGTCACAGGGCATTAAATGCATGACAGTTGCAAAGAGATGGGCCAGATGTACATGTCTGCAGTGCCCCAAGTAGATATATTTACACATACACACACACACAAAATGGCTGGTGTGAGATTAGAACCCCTACCTATCTACTATTACACACTACAGCTCACAGTACTTATTGTATGTGCCATGGAGTTTATTTGATATTAGACTGTCAGCCAGTGCTCCTATGGTGGATGACATCAGCAGGCCTTGTAGAGGAGGACAATTTAGAGACCAGCAACCAGTCACAGGGCCATAAAATGCATAACATTGCATGTGGATAGCCCACATGGGCATGTTCGTAGTGCTGCAAGGGGATATAGTTACACAGAGAAAGACTTGACCGATGTAAAATTAAACCCCTACTTCTCTACTATTACACACTACAGCTTGCAGTACTTATCACATGTGCTATGGAGTTTATCTGGCATTAGATTGGCAGCCAGCACCCTTAAGGTGGATGACATCAGCAGGCCTTGTAAAGGAGGCCAATATAGAGGCCAGCAGCTAATCACCAGGGTTTAAAATGCATAACCATTACACAGAGATAGGCCAGATGGGCATGTCTGTAGTGCTGCAAGGGGATATATTTGCGCGCACATACACAAACACAAACCCCCTACAGCTCACAATACTTACCGCACTTACCACAGGTTATGTCTGTTGTATATGTGGATGCAGGCACAGTACTTATTGAGTATGCAAAGTGGCCTTGTGTTAGACAGCATGTGTGGCCTGCAGTATGATACTGCTTGGTAATGTTATTTTATCTAGTGTCCTAGGAGTGGGATACCTGGTAATATCCCTGCTATGAGTGTACAGTTACCAGTATGGCCATATGTGACTGTGGTTTCTTAGTTACCTATCTGGAAGACAGCATGCCATTAAATGGCAACAACCCTACTCATCCTTTCAACCAGTTACTAGAGCTATCCTTCAGGGCTCTATCCTGGGTCATCTCCTGTTTAATAGATTTATTAATGACCTCTACTCCTCCACTCACCATGCTAGTTTAGTTCAGTATGCAGATGACTCAACATTAATATGTGCAGCCTCAAAAATAAATAAGCTCCAAGACATTACCCAAAAATCTTTTTCCTCTGTAGAAATCTAGCTCAAAGAATCAAAACTAAGTAAATGCTTTTTACTTCAAAAAGTTGCCAAAATCAAAAACAATCTTTACCGTAAAGTCAGCAAATAATACTATAATTGAAACTAATTCACAGTAAACTTCTAGGCGTTATAATAGATGACATTCTCAGACATGACCAGCATATACTGAATAGTATTAAATCAACACAAGAAGCTAGGGACCCTTTATAGGCTCAATGGATTCCTTACAGATATTGCAAGAAAAACTCTAGTCACCACCTTCTTATTGCTAGCTCTCTTATACACTACTCCTATCCTAACAAACTTACACAGTACTCAAAGAAACTTGCCTCCTGCTACAATACAATAGCTAAATTTGCCACCAACCTCCCTCATAGGACCCACCATTGTCATAGCTTAAAGCAATTAAACTGGCTTGAACTACACAAGTACATAACATATTCACAACTACAGCACACTAACTTATTCATCATCCAGAAAAACGCCCTGCACTATTTTATTTAACAATATGAAAGGAAATTGGAGCACCCAGAAGAAACCCACTACAAATACAGGGAGGACATGCATGCTCTGCACAGAAGGCACCTCAGCCAAGAACTGAACCAGAAAACCTCTTGCTGTGAGGCAACAATGCTAACTGCTGCACCACTGAGCCATCCTAAGTCATTCTATTACTGCCCTACTGTCCAGCAAGGGACCTCCACTCTAGTAACAAATTCTTATTATTTACAAATAAGTCAAATAATAATGCAGGAGACTCGCTCTACTCCCAATATATTGCTGAACTCTGGAATAATATCCCTACACAAATAAAACTCACTGTCATACCCAGTAGTTTTAAACCACTGCTTAAACACCAACTTAATCAATCTTGGTCCTGCACATGCTCATCACAAGGTTAAGACTTTGTGTTTATTGTACTATCCTCTCCAAATCCTCTCTTTAAATAGAATATTCTCAACCTATCACTGAAATGATAAAACAATTTTTATACATAACTGCTGTCCTTTTCTCCCTGGACCTCCACTGAAAATACGGGTATTATCCAGCCGGAATTTCCCAGTAAACAAAGACAAATAAATAAAATAAATGTGCAACAGATTTTCAATAAATAAAACCTACAAAAATTTTCTAGCCAGTTTCTCTCACCATTGCTTCTGATGCTGCCAACAGTAATTATACAGGTATGAATAAATACTTTTTAGGTATCCCTTTCAGCATATATAGCTGAATACAGGCACTTTAACACTTCAATATAATCATCAAGAGCTTTCTGTAGTAATTTGGTACTTGGTAGGCAGAATAAAATAATCTTTGGTCTGGTTTTATTTAATATATAAATGTATCAATGTTGAAGAATGAAACTCCAGAAGTTTGTATGTTCTAAATATTACTTCATCTTTCATAAAAATACGTGTACATTAGCTTATGGCGATTCACTGTATCATATCAGGACTGTTCTTTCAAAATCAAACAATTAAATGGTAAAGCGTATTGTTTCAAACATTTTATGATGGTCATTGTATGCCATGTTTAATGCTTCACTAAAATAGTTGGATGTATTTGTCATAAATGGTCCATATTTCTAATTCATTCACATTAGTATAATAAACATTGACTGATAAAATGGTCCACACTCTTGGAGGGACACCAATAAAGTAAAGCAAAAAGAAATCTGCAGTGTTGTTTCCTAAAAGTGAGTCAAACTTTAATAAATGCTACAACCCCAAATCAGAAAGTGCTTTCTTTCTTCAGACTGAGAACTTCATACTGGTTTATTGTTCTGCACTCAGCCTTTTTTTAATGAAAACAGTTATGTGAAAAAAACAGATATGCACATAAACCATGAACTTATTGGTAGAAACTTAAAGCAGTATGGCATGCATTTTACCAAATGGTTGCGAGTTTTATTAGAATCCACTAAGCCCCACACTCCCGGGCTGAATGCTTTTATTTGCAAATCCATAAGACTAAAGCAATGGTATATTCAGTTTTTATAAGGTCAACATTTCCTAGCATGTATTCTTTTGTACTGCTTTAAGTTTCTATTTATGAGTTTATGAGGTATGCACATTTTTAACTGGTTGTTTTTCTCATATAACACTTGTCTTCATTATAAAATGCTGTGTCAGTATTCTAAACTAGTCCAAATTAGTCCCAATCAGAATGAAATGACTTAGCTTAATTTTAAGTTTGTGTTGCTTTTGAAACGTAGCTTCTCTGGATTTTCTTTAAACAATGACTGAAACACATGGGGACGCGGAAAGAAAAAGGAAAGGAACATAAATGCAGTTCACTGTATATAAAGCCACTAAGAATATTTGGAATAATAATAAGACATATAACAGATAACTACTCAGTGCAAATATCTAGCTTGAGTTATCAGTCTTAACCACTTACATTTTAGTTATAAGAAGGAAGGCAGGTTTAAAAAAACAGGTTAAAATGCAACATTTACTTTGTGTAGTAACACTTTTGAATGCCATAACATCACAGAAAAGAACTTTGAGTATACTTATTTCAAATATGGCCAAGTTCAAGAGATTTAAGCATTGTGGGTAAGAAAATATCTTTTCTGCAAGGTTGAAAAGCTTTGAAATTAGAATATTTTGAGCTGTAAGGCTGTAAGCCTTACTGAGTTGGCTTGGTAACAATTAAAAAAATGGAAAATAAAAAAAAAAAAATAAAGATGGACCAGCAACATGGTTTTACTAAAAGGAAGAAAATGTAATGTTGGTGCAGCCTCTTCTCAAACACATACTACTTGCTTTGTTAAAGCCCACTGCCCCCCCCCCCAAAAAAAAGAGTATACAGTCCCTCTTGCAGGTTCTAGCACATATCACGGTGATTTTCTACTGTAGCTACCCTGAAGAAAGATGTCCAGGCTTAGTTAGGTTACACTAAAGTGTCTTCTTTACAGTAGCACAAGCCCCCAATCTACTGTTCCAGGCACAAACTCCTTTGCATCGTGAGGCCAACTTCTCTGACTAACAAGGCCGTAGCCTTTCTTTTTATAGATCTCCATGACAGAATAATTGGCTCATTATCCTTTCCTAAGGGAACCCTCTCTAGCTAACGTAAAAACTGTAAACGACTGCCTTAGAGAAACATCATTATTTACAATATTTGCAAGTCGTGTACAAAAACTTTGTTTGCAGCAGTACTGTTATGACAAGTTACTTCAGATTCCCACTATTTTGACCCATTACTTTGTGAGAACTGGCATACTGTATTACACTGATATGCCAGCATGGCATGAAACCATGCCATCGTCATTTTGGTAGGTAGATCCAGACTAATGTTGTACAGTGAACTGAAATGGCTGTAAGTGGAGTGCCTGCCTACAAAGCTTAGAATTTCCATCCTGTTGCTTGTGTAGCCGTATTGGGGGGGGGGCTTAGTCAGTGACCAATGTGAAGCTCCTGCCATGAAAATAATGGTTCAATAACAAGAGCACTCACTTTATTACCAGGCACTCCCTCTGTGGTGGAATACCTTGTCTGTGCTCTACTTAGCCTGTAACTTAAAAAGCACATACAGGATCTTCTCCCTCAAATTCTTCTGAAAGCACCATCCCTGGCTACCCCAGATACAGCAGTATAAAGTATGAAGTGTTTACTGAAATCTGGGGCTGCTAAAACAGGTTCTGAATATAACACTTCCTTCAACTGTTTGAAAGCATTATCTGCTTCTAGTCTCCTTTTTACCTTAAGATGCACCTTCCTCTTTTCGAATTTGTAAAACAGCACACCATAGATGCAAAAATGGAGAGTACATATTTTCAGTAGTACCTAACTAACCAGAGGAATGCCATAGCTTACTTCTTAGTGCCTGGAACGAGACAACTTATCTCTCTCTTCTCTTTTTCTTTCTTTCTGGGGTCTGATAATTTCCTTTCATATTTCATATCCTAAGTATTTTACCTTTGCCATGCTTCGCTTCCTCTTGGAGGCATTGCCTGTCAACCTGGCTTATTTCACTGGATCTAACACAGTCTGTACCTTAGCTAGATGGGTGTCCCATTCCTCAGGCTGAATTATTGTACAATCTAGGTAATCTGCAGCATATTTGACATAGGGCTTTAGGACTATGTGCATTATGGGTGAAAGAATACACAGATACTACATTGTCCAAAAGAAACAAACACTTTGGAGTTGGAAGGACTGTCTTTTCAGTAGTTTTAGCATTTAGAGGGATTTGTCAGTACACTTCTGTTTGATCCATTATGGTTAGCAAACCTACCTTCCCAGACTTTTCTGTGAATTCATTTACTGTAGGCTTTTGGTAGTTGTCAAAATGCAAGTGCTGTTCAGCTTCCTAAAATCATTAAAAAACATGATTCTTCTATCAGATTTTGGAACATACTGTAGGTCTGTTTCAACTCACTTCTGACAACACTATCACCCCATCTTAAGCATATATTGTACATCCTCTTGCATGGCCATTTCTGTGATTCTGGTGTTCTCAAAGAATTTAAATGAACATTTTCTCCAGGAATGGTCTCAACATGGTATCGAATCAGGTTTGTTCTGACAGGTAGTTATGAAAAGATCACTGTTCCATAAAATAAACTGCCTTATCTCTTGTTTATGTGGCTTAGATAGCATGTCTACATGTTCTGCAGACACAGATATAGGTTTCTTCCTTGGCTAGTTCTATCAGTTTCTGGTGTTAAACTAGCTACAGAGATCTCTACATCTTTTCATGGTTTCAGAATGCTGATATGGTGTATCTATTCTAGCTTTTTTTGCTAGTCTATATAACCCTGTAGTTTACATCTTTTAATTTTCCAAAATTTCAAATGGACTGTCACATTTAAGCCAAAAACATTTTCTGCAGAGGGGATAAAAACTGACACCAAATCTCCAGCTTTGAATGCCATGGTCCTTGCATTACTGTTACACACCTCTTGTAATGCAGCCTCCTCCATTTTCATTTCTATTTTGTAAGTCTGTATTGTGTTTTATTGCACTTTCAAATGGTGTTTTCTGTTTTCCTGACAATATGAAATAGTCCACAAGGGTGCCTGCCATATTATAACTAAAAAGGAACTGAATCCTTTTGAGGCTTGCTGTATTTCTTTAATGGCAAACAAGGACTGGTTTTAACTGGTTTCACTTTTTACCATCTTCCTCACTAACATTTTTCATCATGGATTTTAGTATTTAACACTAAAACTAACCCACCTGTTTGGTGATGGCTGAGGTTTTTAATTGCTAGACCTGGCTCAGTTGGTGCATTAGTCGAGGCATAAATGAAGTGCCCTGGCCCGTGTATATTTAAGTATTCCTACTCTGGAAAATAAGACTAATTCCCTAGTTACAGATTTATCATTAGTCTTACATACGGAAATAGCCTCAGGGAACTTAGCTGCATTGCCCATAATAATAAAGGTGTACTGAAACCAATTGCTGAATTTTTCCAGTGATCCACAATTTGCTTTGCAATACATTCAAATGGCACTACTCTGGCAGACACAGGACCAAAGTAGTTTATCACCGGGATGAATGTTTGCTTTCTGATGCACTGGGAATTCAGCACAAAAGTTAAGTTTCCTTCATTACTGTTTCCAGTAAAACCTGGTTAGGATCTGTGTTTTAGTCTTGTTCCTAGTACATGTCTATGCTTGCCTTAGTTCTAGATTTCTGTTCCTAGTACATGTCTATGCTTGCCTTAGTTCTAGATTTCTGTTCCTAGTGCATGTCTATGCTTGCCTTAGTTCTAGATTTATGTTCCTAGTGCATGTCTATGCTTGCCTTAGTTCTAGATTTCTGTTCCTAGTACATGTCTATGCTTGCCTCAGTTCTAGATTTCTGTTCCTAGTACAGGTCTATGCTTGCCTCAGTTCTAGATTTCTGTTCCTAGTACATGTCTATGCTTGCCTTAGTTAAAGATTTTGTTCCTAGTACATGTCTATGCTTGCCTTAGTTCTAGATTTCTGTTCCTAGTACATGTCTATGCTTGCCTTAGTTCTAGATTTCTGTTCCTAGTACATGTCTATGCTTGCCTTAGTTCTAGATTTCTGTTCCTAGTACATGTCTATGCTCGCCTTAGTTCTAAATTTTTGTTCCTACTACATGTCTGTGCTTACCTTATTTCTAGATTTCTGAATAGTCTGAGTATAATGCATACCACCTCTTCTCTGTGCTTACTTACATTGTACAATAAGTCATTCTGTAGCACAAAATGTGGGTAAGAAGTGGAAACATTTTTGTTCATCTTCTTACCCTGCAGCTCTAGCCATATTTTTCTATTTTTTTTTTCTCTGCTCTTCCCATTGTGACTTTTTAAAATTAAACTGACCATCCGGCCTTAGGCATAGGCCAACTAGGTGGCTGCCTAGGGCGCTGCTCTAGTAGGGGCACTTTTCCAGTATTTATTTGGTGTAGGTAGACCAGGATGGGAGCACCAGGTGGTGTGGTAGGGGGTGCCGTGGAGACCTTTTGCCTAGGGTACCAGTTGACCTAAGACGGCTCCTGAATCTGACTTACCTGAAGGTCACTGAACTCCCTTTTTCTTCATTTTCAGTGTGTCATAACGATATGTCCTACCAATATAGTTACTAAGTCTCAGTATATACATTTTCTCTTATAAAAGGCAGCTCATATCTGTACTTCAGTGTCAGTTGCTGGTTTTACTCTATTAATGTTTTCTTGCTCCTTTCCTTTATGAACATGATGCATATAGAACCCTCTCTTTTGTTTAATGTTCTGTAATCTGGCTCATCAAGAATATCACTGGGCTGTGTTCAAGACCATCTTGCCTTTCAGTATATATCAGCCTTTCCTTTTTTCCTTCTCTGTGTTGCTGTTCCAATGTTTGAATGTATGTAAACACCACCTTCTCACTGTTTCCTTCTCTGGGTCGATCTTACTCATCAAAGGATTTATCTTTAATTTATTTATTTACTGACATTTGTTAACCGGGATGGTCCAGCTGGGCTTGTGGCCCGTTTTCGGTGGAGACCCGAGGAGAAAAGCTCCAAAAAAAAAAAAAATAGACATTTTACAGACATAAGACAGATAACATATACATTGACTTATGTTCAGAAATTGAAATTATACAATAATATTTAAAAGACAAAGTAAAAAAATGTAAACAACTATAGTTATGTCTATCATATGTGATCAGAGTAGTGATTTATTTACATATTTACAAAAAGAGTTAATTTTACTTTTTCCTTACAAATACACCTACTACCTATTCTGCCTTACACTGAAAGAAATGCTTTTAAAACTCTGACAAGATACTGTTTCTTCCTCTTTAACTAAACTAATGTGGGGTTTCTCATTGCTGAGATCCTCCTCCTTATCATTCACCTGGTGCTTGGAATTTTCTTCATTACTATGGTGTTCAGTTTTTAACCTGATAGAAAGTTTAGAATTCTGCTTAGACTGTGCATTTTCCATGCTTTAGAAACACATTCCCATGGAATACACCCTTTCAGTGAATGATCTCCATTTTGCCTAATCATTTCTATTCTCTGCTGTGCATCACTTCCATGGCTGCAATGATACTTCTGCTATCTGCTGTGTGACACCTTCAGGTTTTACTATTTTTCTGTGTAACTCCCTTATGTCTGCTGGTTTTACTCTTCAGGCTGCTGTGTCACAGATGCATGCTAACATATCTCTGTAAATGATGCAGATTTGTCCATTCTCTGTATCCTTAACTAAGTTTTGTACCATTAGATCTTTTTCACACTATGCCTAAGTCTTTGCTTGATTCATACACTCTATGCCTTGGTCTTTGCTTGATTTGTACACTCTTATTAATGTGTTTGGTGATCGCTCTCACATTTATTTCCAGGTTTGAGAGATGAATATGTAGTCTTATTTACATATTGGTTTCCTTCCACATGCAGATAAAGTGGTCTGTCAAAAATACTACCGTCTTCCCATTGGTTAAAGAAATCTTTAAAGTGGGGAAGGCTTTTCTCAATTAACATTTCATGTGTTGGCCACTCCTGTGGCATAGAGGAATAAAGCCCTGACTGTGACCTTAAGTGACGTAGGTTAGATTAACAGTTCAAGTGACTGACAAAGTGGTAGGGATTGTTGAGTGTTACCCTTCCAGGGTGGGTGGACTTATAGGTATCAGTGCCTATTAGAGGCTGGGAAGAGCACATTGGTAGGTATGTCTAAAGAGGGATACGGTGTGCAGAACATGGCTGAGCCCCTCCAGAGGGAGGGTAATACATTGCATGTCTCCATTACATACTCCCCAGCATGCCATTAGGTCTATAAGGCAGGGGGAAATTCATAGGTCATAATTAAACCCCCTTGGATGGATGCACAGATGTGCCAAGACCCTGGATAGTCCTATGGCCAGCCCCAGCAACAATAGATTAAGTCTAGAGGTGGGGCAAACTGACAGTTGGTGGACCCAGCATAGACAGGGACCAGGGTGCTGGGCCAGTGCAATTAAGGATGATGTAGGGACCAAAAAAAAAACATTTCATGTGTTGAACTGGGAGTATAACTTGCCTTATGACAATATATAAATAGAAAACATAAATTGAAAAAAAATAAATAAATCCGTATCAGTGTGGTGACAAGTCTGCTACACATAAGGTAATACAAAGTAGTAGAAAAATGTACCAGGAAATTTCAAGGTCCAAATGCAACAAAACTTAACGCAAGACTTGAATTTTGTACTTTGCATGCATTTTGAGTGAACTGCATCTAGACTCTGAACTTTTAGGATTTGTATGTACTTTGACTGAACTGTTTTTAGCATTTGGATGCACTTTTGCCAAACACCACTACTGAATTGATTTTAGCAACTTGATGGATAACAAATGAGACATACTTTTTAATTGTTCATGGTTCCTGGTAGATTTTTTTTCTACTACTTTATACAATATACAAATATATATAATGGAATTGATGTAGAGTTTATAGTCACTTAGAAAAAATAACTTGTGGCAACAGAACAAAACAAACCATCTTGAACAACGGATCATCTGCTACTGCACAAAGCTATAATAAAGAGCTATAAAAGGGTCAGAATGTAAGAATAGAATGAATAGATTAGAAAAACAAGCACTTACAGCAACCCACAGTCATGGATTACTACAAAATACACCCTGCACTGATAAATTAGATAACAGTCACTATGAAACAGTTACATACCACTTTGCAACTGAGTCATTATAAAGGGAAAATATTATTTCAGGGATAAAAATCTAAAGCGGGGGTTCAGGGATGATTCTTTGCCAACATTACTGTTTTACCTTGCTTTTAACCCCCCCCCCCAAGCTATTTAATCAGTAATAGACTTGGCTATGGTTAAAGCTTACTTTCCAATGTTTACCTTGCCTAATGACACCTCATCTACTTTTTGTGAATTATTTGATGCTGTACAGCTCAATACACAAATACCTGGAGGCATGTCTACATTTTGTTCAGATGACATGAGTGACATCTGGTCTTGATAAATGCAGAAAGTCAACCTTCATAACAGAAAAAAATGAAACAGCAAGAGACTACCAATCTAGAACAGGACTGTGATATAAAAGAACTTAAACAAGAGAAAGTGTATAAATATGTGGGAATAGATGAAGGGTCAGCAATAAAATATAAACAAATGAGAATAAAGCTTAGTAAATAATACTTTAGAAGGCAAAGGCTATTGCTAATACTGAAAACTGCATTGACATATAGGAATATAGCTCTAGGTATAAATCAGCTTGTTCTTCCTGTTCTAACTTACAGTTTTGATGTGCTTGTCTCCCAGTAGGCACTGGATTAGCTGAGCAAGAAAACATGAAGAATGCTTCATGCTTATCAAATAACATATAAAAAGCAGTGCAGTTCAAGATTATATATCTCTCAGTCTGAAGTGCAGTTCAAGATTATATATCTCTCAGTCTGAAGGAGTATAGGCCTCCTTAAAGCAAACTATGTGTATTGCGCTGCAATCATTAGACTGCATATATATTTCCTGGCATCATCAGATCCAAGCATAGTGAACATTCTAAGCCATAAAGAAAACAAATCTAAGATGACATCTTTGTGCAGATTAGCAGAAGCATTTTCAGAAAGTAGAGTGAATGGAGATTATACCAGAAGCAGACAAAAAATAGGTGATAACAGAAAATAAACAAACAAGAAGAAAAGGAAAGAAACAGTAGCAAACAACTGCAAAAAAAGCACCAAGTTGAAAACCGCATATGACTAAAGAAAACCAGGATCCAAACAGTAACACAAAAGTTTAATAAAACGTCTAGTACCTCGCCAATAGCCTTCCATGGAGAATACAAATTAGAATCTAATACTCAAGTTTAAATACTAAAATCAATTGAACAATTAAAAGATTTCAAATGATACATGACATATAACTTAATTAAAACCTTCCAATTCCATTCTGCATTAATGCCACCAGGGCCCAATGTACCACATTTCAATATAAACATTATTTCTTTATACAAAATGTCAAGACCATATTTATTAATAGGAATATGTTCTAAAACTGTACTTAACAGACCCATTGGATTTCCATTGTGACATTCCTTAAAATGCATAACAAGAGGGCTTTCAGGCTTGCCATTTTTGATATCCCCAATATGCTCCTGAACTCTTAGCTTGAAAGCCCTCTTGCTTTCACCTATATAAAACATGCCACAAGGGCATTTGAGTGCATAAATAACACCTTCTGTTTTACAAGAAAAATATAGCATTTGCCTGAAAATGCACTCTATTGATATATTTAAATGCCCTGCTAGCATACTGGCATATAATACAATTGCCACAAGAAAAAGTACCTACTAAAGTAGGACTAACACTTATCCTAGAGTCAGGCATGGAAAACCCAGTGTGGACTAATATGTCTTTTATGCTCCTACCTTTTCAGTAAGAAGACATTGGAACTTTATGTAAAATATTTACAAAATCTTTAAATTTAAGTAAAAAGTCCCAATAATATCGGATCATTTTTTTTCACTTAATCCGATAAAAGGTCATAAGTAATAACCACATATATCTTTCTAAGGTTATCACTTAACACCATGTCTAATAATCTCTGTTCTGCCCTTTGGTTGGCTGATCACAGATATTCATTTTAACTTTATCCAATGAGGCATGAACCTTACTTATATCATAGCCTCTCCTAACAAATAGTTCAGCTGTTTTATGAAGTTCATTGTCCAACTCATTACTATTGTTACATAACCTTTTTACTCTAAGGAGTTCTCCATAAGGGAGAGATTTTAAAAGATGGGGAGGATGACAACTATGGGCATCCAAAAAAATGGGCACCATCCTCAAATTTTTGATGTACCTAATAATTTTCCCATTGCAACCTCCTTTAAGCAAATATCCAAAAAAGTTACTTTATTGCCCAACTGAAAACCATCAAATTGTATATTCATAAAACATCTAACCTTTTCCTGAACCCCTTTACAAATGAAAATTAGGTCGTCGATAAATCTATAATATCTCACCACGTCTTTTATAAAAATCCTTTTGATAGAAATAATCCAATTTGAATAATCCCATCATGCTGTGGGCATACATGGAGGCAAATGTTGCCCCCATGGCCGTACCTCTCATAGGGTATAGGCCTCCTTGAAACAGACTATATGTATTGGTCTGCAATCATTAGACTGCATATATATTTCCTGGCATCATCAGATCCAAGCATAGTGAACATTCTAAGCCATAAAGAAAACAAATCTAAGATGACATCTTTCTGCAGATTACAGAAGCATTTTCAGAAAGTAGAGTGAATGGAAATTATAACAGAAGAAGACAAAAACAGGTGATAACAGAAAATAAACAGATAAGAAGAAAAGGAAAGAATACTAGAAAGCCCACAATTATAGTGGCAAGTATAGAGAACTCTGGAAGAACCACATGTTGATCGAGAATTGACATACAAATTCTTAATGAGAGGTGTATTTAAACCAAAAGATAATAATAGCAGCTCAGTATTGCAGACTGTACCTACACTGTAGTTTAGAATGGTTGACAATGTCTATAGAAAAAGTGGGAGATCTAGAAACAGTTGCACATCTCGATGCTGAATATGATTTACTCAAGACCGAGGATCTGCAGAGTGAAATTCACAGTAACATGGCAAGACTGTTGCATTAGGGATCATGCAAGATAAATATTGGAAAAATGAGCCACACAGAAAATGACTGAAAATGAGGAAGTTCTGATCACATGGGCTCCTCCAATACCAACAGTTAAAGTTAAAGCAAGAAAACCAGATATAGTAGTAGAAGAAAAGAGGACAAAGGTAACATTAATCATTGAAATAGATACACAATTGCAATTATATTATCCATACTGAGAAAGATGAAGTCATAAAGTACTAGTATATGCAAGCAAAAACTATAGCAACATGGAATAAAGTTATCAAGATAGTTGCAATAGTAATAGGAGCAACAGTGTTAATAAAAATTATTTTCAAAAATACATACATATGCTGCCAACTCATAACTCTAAGAATTGTAGGAGGAGGTAATTCTGGGTACTGAGAAGAGGACTCTTGGTAACATACCTCTCAACTGTTCAGATTTTCACAGAATGTGCAGACTTTTGTCTGGTATTTTTGGTTTGTTCCTCGTAAAATTTGTGTTTTTCTGTTTTCACTAAATAATGACATACATTTGAGTTTCAGACTTCATATCCTTCAGAAAATGCATGCCAACTCAAATTCTGTTCTTCTAGCAACTCTCTAATTTTATAAGAGCAATATTTAAAATCTGCCTCTATTTATTTGCTTTTATTCCCCCTATTATTTTACACTTCGTCTAGATTTTTTTCATTTAGAGGTTAGGAGGCATGCTTGACAAACGTCAAAGATCGAAGCAATACTGCTTTCATGAACTTTAATTCTACTGACTCAGGAATGGGATCCATTCTTGTCATGGTATTAGAAACCCAAAACATTTGTAACAATTAGAACATGACTGCAGCAACAGGATGAACCACTTTTATAAAACCAGATTACAATGGAATTCAGTTATCAAACTCCATGAATACAGACCATATTGACTGATATTTTAGTAAGGGTCTTCTTCTTTTACATAAATATTGCATTTGTATAAGTATAATCATTCTATTTGAGTCTAGTAGTCCCTGTAGTTTTCTGATATCAGATTGGACCACTTACTTTTATGGTGATAAAATAGCAGAGAGCTGATTCAGCCATTCTTGTAGTTATTGTATCATATTCTATAAGTTTGATATTATGAGAAACATAATTTTCACCTGTTACAGTTGCCAGAAGTAGAACAGTGTTATTACTAGTACAAAGTCTAGCTATTAGTTCCGCAATTAAAACAATATGTCTATAGCTGATAGTTTTTGTTTGCTTTCAGAATTTGACACTGGCTTTACTATAAGTGTAGACTGTTTAGTTTTAAACGTAGTTCATAAGTTTACTAGGCTAATGACCACAATGGTCTTTTTAAGCCTAGCCATGCATCCCAAATCTCTGACCATTTCTGATACCCTTACGTGTAAACATAGGCCTGTAAGATGAACAATTTACAGGCTACCTATGTCCATTAGAGACATAGGTGCCAAATCGGGGATGCATTTCTGGTTTCCCATTCAATTGTCCAAGTTGCACTTGAATTGGGTTAGGGAGAAACTCTGCTTCATATGGATGGGGAGCATGTTCCATAGATGGGGTAGTCTCTGGGATACATACCTATCTCTCCAACAGGTCCTATTTATATCACAGGCAAAGTTTAAGTCTCTAGAATGGGTAATTCTGGTGCTGTTTGTTTTGTGGATACGCAGGAGGTCCATCAGAGTGGGGTCTGGCAATGCCCTGTATGCCAGCCATAGTCCCCTCAAAAGCCTGTAGGAGACAGAATACAGGGATAAGGCCTTGATGAGGTCTGCATAGGACATTTTACTTACATCCTGTATTCTTTTAGTGAGAAACCTCTGTGGACATTCCAATTGTTGAATATGCTTGGTTAGGTACATACCAAAGGGATCATTCTGTTGAATGATCGTTCTGATGAATGCCGAATATAGTAGATGCCATGCCTTTGTTTATAAGTTGCGCAACATAGAATGATTTCCTCACCACTGTAGAACCATGATGGTCAAAGGCTAGATTACCATCCATGTGTGTTCCTACATCACTGACTACTGGGTCAGCTCTATAGGGTGTGTTGTCAATATGATCGTTACCAGGAATGGATGACTTCCCAGAGGATACTATTATGCATTTAGTTTTAGTCCATGGCTCTGACACCAGTTGTTTGTTTGTGTCAGTCCCTCCTAGAGAACATTTGTTTTATTATATCACAACATTTCTATCAGTAGAACAACATTTTGTACATCCTCAGGGTCATTTTGAAACTCACACTTTCTTAAAGTAGCAGGCAAAGCCCTTTTAAACTTATTATCATCATCAACCCCCATTTCCCATTTTTTTACATGAGGTTCTGCTGTTGTGCCAACTATCATCCTGTCTGTTGATTCAGTGCCACTCTCCTACCTTCTTTGGCACTCATGCCTGACTTTTGCAAGTCTTCTCTCACACTATCCATACGCCTCTTAGTTGGATGCCCTTGTTCCCTTTTGCCTTCTTCTTGTATGTCCAAAGTCGTCTTCATGAGATTTTCTGTGTTTCTACACGTGCCCATGTTCTCTTTGATCTTCTCTGTAGTCGGAGCTATTTTGGCTTCTGGTCTGATGCCTTCATTTCTTTGTCTGTCCCACCGTATGCATGCTACCATTCACCTCACATGCTTTATCTCTATCAACTCTAGTTTCCTCATCTAGGTTCCCATACCATACAGTAGTGCTTGTTGCACCACTTTTTTGTACACCATGCTTTTCAGTTTCATTGTCATTCTTCTGTCCTACACAATCCCTAACACTCTGTGCTAGTTGGATTCAGGCTCTTTGATTCTAGCTTTGACCTCTTCATTCAGACTTCCCTTCTCCTCAACCACCCCTTCCAGATAGTTGAAGCTGTTCACCTCTTCCACTGTTTTATCTTCTATCTCAGTTCTCAGCTTCTTCTGAGTACCCCTGTTTTCTGCCAAAGTTAGCAATGGCTGACATTTCTTTAATTTTACTTTTATTACTTTGACCCTCAGGATCTAACCACATTTGAATTATATGCTTTAAAGTCACATAAATGAGATATTACTGTTTTGTTAGGAAGAATTGTCCAGCTGTAGACTTTTTCAGTTTTGTGTACTACAGCTTGAGCTAACGGTACTTTTTCATTTTTGTCATACTCATAATATTCAATCCCTTCCTTTTTCATGAAGGTTTTTAAATGTTCTCCAGTTATAATAGATTGAGAAGATTCTAGTGGAATCACTGCAGTACCATTGTCCTGGTGGGCATACAATTCAAAGATCATGAGCTATACCTCAGTGTCTTCCTTACAGGTTAGTTGCTTAATGGGTTGAGTGGTCTTTGGCATAGTGATGGACATGACAGTTGCTACCATCCCCTCAGGGTGCAGCAACAATAGTTTGAAGCAGTTGCTCCATGGTGATCATCATGTTGGCATAAGGATATATTCCACAAAACTCCCAGCCCACACTTCTCTCCAATTATGGAATCTTTTGCTTAGCTAACAGTCTTCAGATAGTGAATAGTATAACTCAGAATCATGTCTAGCATGAAAAATTGATACAATTATGCCTGCATTCTCCACTAATGTATAATAAGATGCAGCATAGAGCATAATTTCATAAACACAAAGTCTGATGATATTCTGAATAAAAATAAAATGTTGCAGATGCTTATCAACGAAAAGTACCATTCTTGTTAAAATACCCTGCAAAAAAGCTCTCTCTCTTGCAGGTTCTAACACAGTCCACCATGATCTTCTCCTCTGTATTCCCTGCATGAATATATCTAGGCTTCTTTATGTTATTCTGGAATGTCTTCTCCTTTGCTGCAGCACACTTTGCAGCACTGCTGTTCCACGTAAAAACTCCCCAATGCATTGAAATTCCAACTTGGAATCAACACTGCAGTAGTACATGTAAAACCACAGCATGTGTCTGGGGCATGAGTATGCAATACTGTAGACTGCTCATGATACAGCACAGACTATCGAAAGCTAGGAAACAGCAGCCTTGTGAATGCATGCCTGTGTGTGCGTGCATGTGTATATTTTTCACTGTCATATAAAACATATTCCCAATTCATGCTTTAAGAGCCATATAGTGGTGAGGACCATCTCAAACCATAATGTAATGGTGTACAGTGGACCCAACAAATTGATGACCCTTCTCCATAATTTTTAACTTGTTTTATCCTGTGTCCCCTATTATCATTAATCCTCCATCCACAGATCAGTCTATTCATTCTTTCAACCCTATAGATCCTAGGACACCAAGAAAGATAAGTGGGATTCAGACATTCTGGCTGTCATCTATCCTTGGTTCGAGTATTCTCTTCTGATTGCCCATGATACCCCCTTTACCTGGAAAGTGTGGTCAACTTCTTAATATCCTACATCAATCTACATCCTTATTACAAAAAAATGGCTTTTGTTCCTTCTTCTATATTGTATTCTTATGGCCAGTCTCTGCCTTTACCTTGCCCTAGGAAGTGACAGTAGTACTTAACTCTAGCCTGGTGAGTTCTCCAGTATCTAGGCCTTTGGTAGAGCTCAGGATATCTTAGACATTGTCAGGATAAAAACGTATATGTCATGGAGGCCAGCCTACATTGAATTTCATCAGTGGAGACTACACTTTTTGATAATTTCTGTGCTTAACTGTCGTTTTACTGCAAGGTCTACAAGTATGTTTCACATGCTATTTTGTTACACCAGCTGTATGACCTCCTGGTGACCTGGCATCATAAAGATGCATGCTAGTGAAATGCATAAAAAGCTCATTTAAAGATCACTCAATTACAGCTGAAGTATAAAAAAATGATAAAATGAAAATGTAGTACCAGTTTTGTGAATGATGGGAGAAGTGAGCACCACTGACCAATGAGTGTCAGCTTTGTCTGTTGGAAGGTGGCAGTGCCATCAGCCATTATCATTCTTTTCTGATATGAGAGGGGGAATTACCTGGATAAATGTAATTTTTCAGGTATGGGAGATGTGAAGCAGGTGTCTGTGAAAACAAGCATTTATTGTACTATTATGGAATGTGGGAGGGGAAATCAAAGCAATAAGTATTTCTTAGTAGGCTAAACTAGAAGGGTCCTAGGCAACAAGCAGTCTATTATACTATCTTGGAAGCCAAAGATAACACCATAGACAGGAGCAGTACTATACATTACATATGAAGGTGGCCTAATGCTTGTGTATCACTGCTCTGATGGCCTCACAATGCATTCTGGTTCGCAGGGCATGTCAGAATATGGATCTGAGCTATCACTATGTTACTAATGAGAATGCAAATGGATTCATGGTGCAGGCAGGTAGCGTTACGTAATGAGAATTAGGGAAGCACTATTTACTACAGTACAGCATGCCCTGTGTAGTGACTCAGACCTTAATGAATCTCAGCCGGTATGTCCATTTCACAGTGAATTTTATAAGCAGGACCTCTATATCTTATTATATGTACAATTACTGTTGTGCAATCTTACATATAATATATCTACAATTACTATTCTGCAATTTTAGATGTCATCTAAAAATATGTTTATGGATAGTAAACCGCTTTCAGGTGCATTTAAACTTAAAACTGCAATATCAGTGTTCAAATGTAGACCTCGGTTTTGTACATTACTTCCTAAAAATCAAGGATATTTCATTCACAGATGCATTCTGTGTAGTTTTTAAATGATCAAGAAAAAAAATGAAAACAGCTACATTTTTTATTCTTTTAATAAATAAATGTAAATAAATTTAAAATGAAATAATGAATTCAGTAGTACAACTGGGAAAACCATTCATAACAATATTTAGCAAATGAGTTGTTTTTTTCCTTCTCTCTCTGTTTCAAAAACACACAGACACAAGCACATACTACATTTATAACTAAACATATGAGGTGCCACAAATGAGTGAAGTTGAATGAATTCAGTTCTTTAAAGCAGATCCACAGACGCAGGCATATAATGGGAGTATATGGTTTGTACAGTGGGTTACCATACAAGTCGACTACCCTTTCTTATGCTTATAAAAAACCCCAGAACCTTCAACAGGGCAAAATTCACTTTAATGGGGGATCAGTCCAGCATACAAAAGCATGTTTTCTCAATAAGCCATCCTGAAATCAGCCAACTAATGGAGCATTTTCATTTCTGTCAAAGATTAGTTTAGGTTTCCACAGAGACCATAAGAACCACTTGCAGTCCAATGGACAAGGGCTGCAAAATTCATCTCACCCATAATTCATGAACCTTCACTTCTTGAAATTCCTTCTTGAATTGTTCTTGACCAGGGGTCATCTTTGACTTATTTTTCAAATCAGTCACAAAACACTAGTACTTTTCTAAGAGGAACATAGACTCTACATTTCATTAGATGCTACGTATAGTATTGTAAAAATGTATAGCATTGTAAAAAGTTACTTATTGTTTTAAGAACATACCAATATTTATTTATTTAGTTATTTATTTGTCTGACTTTGTTGACTGGGAAAGTCCAATGGGGCAGAACCTGTTTTGAATGGAGGCCTGGGGAGAAAAGCTCTATCACAGTACATGCATATTAACAAGTGACTTTCAGACAGTTCTCAAAAAAAAAAAGTTATATTTCTCTGAAAAAAGCAAACATTATTACAAGTATATACAGTAAAGCATTTCTCATAAACATGTATAAGTCTGTTGTAGAGAAATTTAGTGCTTTTATAGGAGTATAATTGAGAAGTAAAGTATGAAATTATGTAAGAGGGGGGAGATATTAGTATTGTATAGGAGGATATTGGTAACATTTGAGTGAGAGAGCGTAGGTGTTTACTAGGCTATAGGTCACAAGTGCCTTTTTAAGCATAGCCATGCATCCCAAATATCTGACAAGTTGATACCCTTGATAACGGTAAGCATAGGCCTGGGAAATGAACCATTTACAAGTTACCTGTGTCCATTACAGACAGGTGCCAAACCAGGGCTGAATTTCCAGTTTCCCATCCAATTGTTCAAGTTGTACTTGAATTGGGTTAGGGAGGAACTTTGCTTCACATGGATGAGGATCCTGTTCTATAGACACCGCAGTCTTGGATACATACCTATCTCTCCAGCAAGTTTTATTTATATCACGGTCAAGGTTTAAGTTTTTAGAATGGGTAATTCTGGTGCTGTTTGTTTTGTGGATGTGCAGGAGGTCCATCAGAGTGGGGTTTGATAATGCCCTGTATGCCAGGCATAGATCTCCCCTCAAAAGCCTGTAGGAGACAAAATACAGGGATAGGGCCTTGAGGCGGTCTGCATAGGACATTTTACTTACGCCAGGTATTCTTTTAGTGAAGAACCTCTGTGGGCATTCCAATTGTTGGCTATGCCTGGTTGCGTACATGCCAAAGGGAGCATTGTACTCAACGATAGGTCTGATGAATGCCGAATACAGTGGAACAATGACTTCCCTGGACTTAGATGCCATACCTCTCTTTATAAGTTGCGCAACATAGAATGATTTCCTCACCAGTGTAGACACATGATGGGCAAAGGCTAGATTACTATGTGTGTCCCTAAGTCCCTGACTACTGGGTCAACTCTGAGGGGTGTGTTTATGATAGTTACCAGGGATGGATGACTCCCCAAAGGATACTATTATGCATTCCTTGGCATTTAGTTTTAGTCCATGGTTCTGACACCAGTTGTTTGTCTGTGTCAGCCCCTCCTGGAGAACATTTGTGTCAGTGTGAGATTCAATGACAGCTCTTCATCTGCAGATTTAGTCAGCCAGAGACCACTGACATTGGCCTTGACTTCTGAGAAGTAAATGCTCTTTGTAGAGGTGGACTCCCAAATTCTAACTTCCTGGGTCCTATATGTGAGCCAGTTGGCTATCCACTGGATGATCATACAGGTTTGTACCTAACCTCTTGAGTTTGTCAACAATGCCCAAGTGGGATCTTATGTCAAATGCCATGGCCAGGTTAAGGTAGGCAGTGTGAATGATTTTGCCCTCATCCATTGCTTTGGTGACCTTCTCAAAGAGGTGCACCAGGTTGAATAGGCATGATCTGCCCTTGACGAAACTGGGTCCAGTGTCTGGAGGTTTACCACATCTCTGTAGATCAACTCCATGATAATTCTTATCATGGCTTTACATATAAGACTAGTGAGACTTATGGGTCTGTAGTTGGCCCACCTTTGTGCAGAGAGATGACTGTTGTCTTTCCCCATTCTAGAGGCACAAAACCTGTTTGGATGCTACAGTTAAATAATAATTCTAGAGGCCCTGATAGGTCATGTTTCATGCTATTTAGAAGGCATCCTGGGATATTGTCTGGACCATTGATGCAGTATTTTTGGTCTTCGAGAGCATTAAGGATCTGTTCCCTAGTTGATAGTACAGGGAGTTATATTTGATGATATTTCCTGAAGGAAGGTTGGGGGGGGGGTTAAAGCTGGAGTTTAATTTATCAGCCAGGAGGTTTTCTGTGTCTTCTGGTTCGGTATAGGTGGCTTCATTTACAATGAACTCTGCACACAATTGTGTATTGCCTTTGAGGTTGTGGACATAGCTAAAGAATGCTTTGTTGTTGTCCTTGGCGTGGGAGGCCAAACAATTTGTTTTTGACAGACTTTGTCTTTTGAGCTGTTTGTTTAGTTTGAGAGTGCTTTTATCCTACTGGGTGCTGCACCTCCTAATTTTTGCCAAGATTTTCTTCCTCCTGTTATACAGCCTATTGATTTTGTAATTCCACCAGGGTGCCTTTTTATTTGAGGTAATTCTGTACTTCTTCCTGTTGCCTCTATGCAGCTATTAACATGTTTATTCAGGGTTTCTTTGAACTGTTCTGCATAGGCAGCAGTGTTCTTAGTGTTTATGGGGGCTTGAAATTTTGCCAGGTTCTCACTTAATAGCAGGAGGTTAGCCTTAGAATAGTTCCTGATTACTCCAGGTTTAGCTGGGAGTCCAGGTTTTATTTTTACTTCAAAGGACACCATTTTGTGGTTTGGCCTTACCAGGGAAGGCATTACAGTAGGGGGTGTGCATCACTCTCCCATATTAATGAAGTCCAGATCCAGTATGGTTGTATCCCTGGTTGGTGTATTGACTATCTGGTCCAAGGAATTTGTGTTTACAAAATTCAGGAATCTCTGTGCATGTATGTTTGGTGTCATATAGGATTCCCAATTAATAGTGGGGTAATTAAACTCGCCCATGAATATGGTATTGGGTTGGATGGTTAGTGTTTCTAATAAGTTCAAATACATGGTATGGATTTCTTGGGTCATAGAGGGGGACCTATAGCTTGCAAGGAAGTGGTATTGGATTTTGGTTATTGTAGGACATTCAGTACAGAATATTTTCCATAGTAGCAATGTTTTTACCTGGTGGGATATATATGGCTCCTAAACAAAGCACTATCCTGTTTTTTTTTTTAGATTTAATATAAGCATTTCTTTGTTATTAAACTGTGATATCTCTCATTTTAATTTCCTCAAGTCTTCTGGATTTCTAATGACCCATTCCGAAGTCAAAGTATGACTAAAGTTCATGAAATTAGTATTGTTTCAATCTTTGATGTTAGCCAGAAGTGCTCTTCACAGCACCCGCAATGTGCCCTGTAATAACTCCTCCTTCAATTCATATGGAGTTACATGTATCAGTAACATATCTAAGTATGATTGTTAATTCTTTTTTGTAAGACCCATTTTTCCTACTACTATTGAAACTGTCTGGGTATCCTTCCTCCACATCACCCTCATTTCTGCCTGTAAATTCTGTTATTTTATGCCTTTGTTTCTCTTTGTACGTAAAACACTGTAGTCAGTGGGTTTCAATGATCAATGCTACTTTTGTCTTTTTTTTCCTGGATTACTGTATCTGTTTTTCTTGCATCTCTTTTTTGAACTTTTGGTAATGGGTGATCCCATGTGATATAAAATTCATCATTTTCTATAATGCTTTGTGGCACACATTTCCAATGCTTCTCAGCTAGTCCAATATTTCACAATCCCCAGTGCAACAGTCTTGCCACAGTATTATGCCTGTCAGTATGAGGTCCTTTTGCCATTAGTGTATCACACTATCACCTGTGCACATGTGGTTATGTTAAGGGAATTAATGTAGATGATGGCACTTCCGCCTGTCTGTTTTGACCTGTCATGCATACTTATACTGAAACCAGGTGGGGTGATTTTCTTATCCTTTGTGTGTTTTTTCTCAGGTTTCTGTAGCTATCACTATGTGTGGAGAATATTTGGCAATGCAAGCATGTATGTCTTGGATTTTGTTCCATATGCTTCTAAGACTGATTTTTAGAAGGAGAATGTTGGTATTGGGGGATGGGAGAGGAAAAGAATAATGCATTTAATATTGTGTTTTAGTGTGTTTTTTCCTGTTGCTAAGCCTCGGTGGTGCAGCAGTAGTGTTGTCACCTCAGAGCAAGAGGTTCTCCTGTTCGATTCTTGGCTGGAGTGCCTTCTATGTGGAGTCTGCATGTCCTCCCCGTGGTCGAGTGGCGTTCGAAAGACATGCGTGAATGGGCGTGCCTTCATTGAAGGTTGGGCAGCGGGCTGGCAACTCGGCACCATAAAAATCTACTGCCAGTCATTAGCATTAGGATCATTAGGAGTTCTGCGGTGGCGACCTCTAACCGGGAAAAGCCGAAAAGACAACAACAGTGTGTTTTTTCCTGTTGTGTGGGGCTGGGGTTTCAGTAAATGTCTCCACTGATTTATTGGGTGAAAAAGTTATATAGGAAAAGATGTAGCCAAACACATTCATTTCAGATTTATTGGATTTTATATGGAAACATATTTACATTTAAGATGCCTGGAATTGAAAAAAGTTTGAGAATGTTTGGTAGAAAAGTATGGGTGCAGTGGTGATTGACAGACTTGGAAAATGTTGGTGTAGAGAGTGTGTGTTTATAGGACTGTTAGTTAACTTTAGTGGGGAGATATGGTAGTTGGTAAAGAATGCTAAATATGCTGAGGAAGCACACTAATAGGGTCTGAGCCAAAGATAACCACAAGAACAGTCAAAAATACAAAACCAAATTCCCAACCAGAAAAAGAAATGGCAGAAACCACTGCTATCTGACTGCAGAATAACTAATTTATTAAGAAATAAAAAAAACAATCAGCTTGAAGCTGTTTACTCATAATTTGAATTTGAGGTTGTTCTTTGATAAAAAAGAAGGTTCTAGGGTTCACAATGCTGTTTCCTTGTTTAGAAAAATATATATATTCCCCCTTCCCATCCATTGGTTAGCACTTTTGAAAATGTTTGTGGTAACTAGATTAGAAACTTATTTGGGAAGTAAAGAGAATATATTAATAACCTCATGAGTCAAGAATTTGCTTTAATAAATTATATTATGAGAGACAGGACTATAAGATTTATGAACCCGGATAAGTGTGGGGGAGTTGTGATTATGTGGATTATTCAAGTAGGATGTATGAAGTTTTAAATTATAAAAATGTAAATAAAAGGGTGACAAGGAATGAAGTTAATCCATATGCTAAACACGATTATTTCACAAATATGAGAAATCAAGAAGTTATCACTGATGAAATTTATGAATTTGTTAAAGGTTGAAAACCCTTGATTCTTTCAATATTTGGAATACCAAAAATCCAAAAGACAATATGAAATGTAAAGATATGCTCAAACAATTTGATTATGTGTTATGTGATTCATGGCACTTATTAGAAAGGCTTAACAATCTTGAATTTAAGGAAAATGTTTTGTTTGTCACCCTGGATGTTATAAATTTATTCTTTGTGATCCCCACAGTATGAGTAGAATATTTCATTGATGCCATGAGTGATGTAAAGCTTTAAATAAAGATTTAAGAAAAAATAGGTTTTGTTCCACCATTTTTTGTAAATAAACTTTTTCCAATTCTTATTTACACTGAGAGCTGCCACCTGTATTTTTCAGAAAGGAATATAGTGAAATGGCAGATGGTGCATTTATCCAGATTAATTACTGATGGTCAAATGTTTCATGTTGAAATAAAAATGTTAATTAAAATGTTTATAGAAAGGAAATACCCGATGGAATTATTGGAGGATACAGGGAAAGTGGTATCTGAAGGAATGGGGACTAGTTACGTACCAATATTTGGGTGGCACCAATAAGACCTATTTAGTTAAAGAAGGTTAATGTAAGAAATTAGGAGCAAAGGTGGTTCCATATAAAAGAGAAGCTAGCAAAATAGTTAATATTTTAAAAACCAACTGGAATGTAATTTTAACACAGGAGTTAAAAATAAAGCTGGGTGAGACAACTTGTTTCATTCTTAGCAGGGGAAAAAACCTAAAAAAAATTGGTGGGAAAAGGGAAGGTAGAGAAAAGTGACCAATATAGATCTAAAATATCCAAATATGTAAGTTGCAAAATGTGCAGGTATATTAATGATGGTCCTTATCTGAGTGTGATAAACTTTAGTAAGACTATTGCTAGTCCAGATTTGGTTAATTATAACACAGTAAGTGTCAATTATCTGGTGACGTGTGTCATGCTCAGCCTTCTATGTGGGAAAAACAAAGAGAAGACGGATAGACAGAATGTATCAGCACTTACATGATATGAAGAAAAAGAGAACAAATGCATTATATAGACATTCTGCTGACTGTTAAGTTTTAAAAAGTGTTTATTTTTTATTACTGATAAAGTAGGTCAAGATTTGAGAGGTGGGATGTTGAAAATTTAATTGAATACAAGGCATTGTTTTGGCAGATAAGATTTGATGCTATAAACAGGCCTAGTTTACACTACAGTCTTTCTGTAAAGAGTATATTAAAAAAGAAGCCATGTGAATTATAGAGTAGATTTTTAAATAAGCAATAGAAAGTATTTTTCTGTGCATTTTTTATACAGTAGAGTGTCGACTATCCAAATGCAGCCTTCCTATGAATTGCATCTGTACATGCATCTTTCCTATCATGCAGAATTGTGTGTGTGTGTGTGTGAGAGGCTGTAGTAGAATGAACTGTTAAACTGCCTGGATACAGTCTACTATGGTGGGAATAACAAAAGGCATCATATGAGGACAACTATCTGGAAATAATCTGCTTTGGCATTGGTTGTCCTTTCTTTCCAATATACAAAACAAATAGTTGATCAACGTTTCTAAAGGACTTAGTTCTGTCAAGGTAGTACCTGAGCTGCCTATGCATGTCCTGAGTAGATTGAACCCATTCTTCTGGTTCTGAGGTTCTGGACAGAACACTGGGAGACTAATGATTTAATTCAGTGGAAACTCTGAAACAACCTTGGGCATGAATGATGGATTTGATTCATAGGTTCATAGGTGATTACTAGTCTAATGGCACAAGAGCCTTTATAAGCCTAGCCAATAACCCCCAGGATATGACAGTATTATATCTTAATTCCCCAAATATGGGATGGGGTAGTATCAGGTTAGTGGGTCTTTGGGTGTTGGAGTCCTGAGTTATTTTACCGACTGCCTCTGTCCATAAGGGACATGGCCAGTACTCAAGAAGTGAATTAATAGCCCCCCCCTCATCTATTTATCCAAATTCATTTTGAAGAGAGTGAGGGATGTGCTTTGTTTTACGAGGGTGGGAAGTTTATTCCATAGATGAGGTAGCCTTTGAGATACAAATCTGTTTCTTCAGCAAGTTCTGTTAGTCAGAAATAAGGTTCAGGTCCATTGTTCTTAATGAGACCCTATGTCTATGGAAGACCATATAGTGTTCACCCATCATGAGAGCGAGCAACTCAGATAATCTTCTTGTAGATGTCAGAGCAATGAAAAGTAAGATTTCCATGTAAGAAACCGTAAGTGTGCTTGATGAGCAGGTTCATATGGAGACATAGTTAACTCTTCCAGCACAAAGTTAAGATAGCATGCTAAGTCTCAGATCTTAAACTCCCTCCAGAAAATGTTTCACCAAAAACATAGAAGAAGGTGGAGGATCCATAGGCAGACATGCTGAAATTTCCACAGAATGGACGTTGATAGCTGAGTAACAGAGACCAGAAGATTGTAACTCTCACAAATATTTGAGCATCAGTGGTACATAATCCCTGATAGTACCCTGGTTACTGGCTAGGCACCAAGAAAATCTTTTTCACTTGCAAATATAAGATTTTACCTCATGAGAAAACTTTTCTTACATATCCAGGTATATCTTCTCAGTAATGTAGCAGTAGCAGTGACCTAGACACATTATCACTGCAATCATACACACTCCTTAAGGCATGTTTGATACTTTAGAAATGCCAGAAACAATGGAATTCGGGCAGGCATTGCAGTCAGGAGGAAGTATAGTACATAATTCTCTCAAACTGTCTGCACAAAAAAGAACAAGCTTTCACATATGGGTGTGATAATTAAGAATTCCATATCCCAATGTGAAAGAAAAAATATTCTATAATCAAATCTATCCAATATCTATCTTTCTTTTTCCACAAGGGAAGAATTGGAGGTCACCAAGAGAAAGTTCCCATCTGGTGTAGATGTGTGTGTATAGTCACAGGGTCAGACCTGAGGTGGAACAACAAATGTTTGTTAGTTGGAGAAACTTTGTAAAGTCTATCTACTTTTTTGGAAACTGAAGTTTGAGAATCAGGGTTGTTACAGGCAGCATTAAATTCACCCTCCACGGCTCGCACTATTGCAGGTATTGGAGTGGAATGAGGGTTATCTACTTGTAACATGTCATAATATCTCCTTAATTCAGGGAGAACATACATTTGTTCCCATAAAAACATCTCATTCATCCTGGCTATTGTCTGAAAAAAGAAAAAAACATTTTCCAATGAGGTTGCGAGGGCCACTTTTCCACTGAATCAGAGATTTGAGCTTCGGGATCTGTAGGAGACAAAGCTTTATTCTGTCTGTCAGAATCATCTGACATGTCTTCCTCAGGAGTATCTCTGCTAACAAGATTTCTGGGCACAGAATTGACAGCTTGTAACAACTTCCTAGCTAAAGTACGAAAGTCATCTTTTCTAACAAGCACCATGTGTTTAACCTTTTGTTTTTCTCATTACAGGTATAGTTGAAGACTGACTTGGGAAGGTACGTCTGCCTCATCAAGAGGTATCTGTTCCCAGCTGGACTGAGCAGCATCTTTTGGAGTGTCTCCCTGATTCAAAGGTGATGTTTCTCCCATGCCTGGATTGGACACTGGAGCAGCCAAACAAGATGTGGCTGACACCTGGCTCATGTTTGCTGAAAGGACTACACCAGAGGTAGCTGGAAAAGTAAGTGAGTGGCCTAAAGAATAACTAGTGGCCACTGCAGTATTACCCACTATTGGTTGAGACATTGACTGAGCCCACAGAGTCAACAAGGGTTCTTTGGTAAGTTGTTTTTCCTTTCTTTCTAGTTACTAAAGGAGACAGACTAGCTGGAGCACAGTAAGTATCTATACTGTGACTGGGTAGGATGCTTCAAATGCGGTAAGCTTCACTGGAATGAGTCAGTCTGAAGATACAGTAAGGTGTAAAACAGTATTCACAAGCAGCACATGTATACTCATATACACATTCTCCCAAACACAGTATTGCATAATCAGCACACTACATTCCTGTCAGAAACTCAAGCTGACAGAAGAAATGACAGGTAAGTTGTCAGTGTGCATCCCTTCTACACTTGTGAAACTCAGGATAAAAAATAAGGAAAGATAGTTTCACCAGCATCTATAAAATTGTGCATACAGCTGTATAAATGCTATGTACTAGGCCTTGGTTTGATATCTGCTGTTTAGCTTATCTGAGTAGGTTTTTTTTTTACTGACAGTTGTGATTTTGATCAACATTTAATATCATCTGCTCTACAAAAAGTTTAAGTTGCACCTGCCACATCAATTCTCCTGTAGTTATAATTATTTCACTAGCAGTAAGCTGTACTCCTTATGTTTCTGCAGAAAATATATTCCTACTAAACTATGAAGAATGCACGGAAGCTTAGCACAAGCTGAAATAAAAGGAATGCTACTTTTGTTAATGTAAATGTAATACTGCTACTCTAACTTATTCAAATGCTCAATAATTTAAACAATAACAGATAAGTCATGTTCTTTGATAAAGTAAGAGATCAATGGTACTGACTGCTAGGAAAAATGTAGCCGGCAGTTAAACAAATTTGTAATTGAGAATTATAGTACTGTTTGGTTTTGTAGCAGAAAGCCTTCAGGAAAAATACAGGAATGAGCTTGGTCATCTCTGCAAATGTTTAAAAAGCTCCATATAGGGGGCTACAGCAAACAAAATATAGAAACTAAGGATTTTAAAAATAAAAAAAAAGTTATAAGTTAAACGTAGTAGAGTAGTGCTTGGTCCAGTAGGCTGATTCTCACCTGTGTGCTTTCTAGGTAGATTTTGCATAAACTCCCCATATTCAGGTGGATTTTCACCAGAGTATCTGGTTTTCTCCCACATTCCAAAGAATTACTCACCAATGATTTGGTTTGGAAATGCTAAACTGGGCCTAGGTGTGCGTGTGTGTTTGTGTATATGGGTATATACATATACCCTGTGAAGGATTATCATGTGCAGTATGGATAGTTCTTGCTTAGAACCCACCCCTTTTCAGGATAGGCACTGTTCACCCCACGACTCTGGCCCTGCCTAAAGTAGGACATATGTGACTGTATGCTTCTGTCTGTCCTTGTATGTTGATAAACTACACAGTGACTCTTCCCAATAAGAAAATGAAGATACTCTGAGTATCAGCACTATCATGGCTTAAAATCATCATTGCTATATTGTTGTGTACTACATACTGCAATTACTACACTGTTGAGCCCAGGAATTATCGGAACAGGTAGATGTTCCCAGCTTCATAGCATAGGGGGATGAAATCGTAAATGTAATGCAGATAATCTGATTTTACTTAGTGGCTCAGGCACTGCAGGTGCTGGGCAGGGAGAGTGGGAAAGAGCAGCTCTGGCATGTTGTCAGTTTGCCCATTCTTGGGGGGGGGGGTCCTGCCTTTGACCTGACAGTCTGCAGTGATAGGAGCAATCCCATAATCCCATGGCAGACTGCCATTAAAAATTCATCATGGGGGGATTGAGGTAACTGATGCGATGTGTGGCGATGTACCTGATCTCAGTAGTCCTGCCCAAAAAATCTCCTGGAGTGCAGGATGTAGAACAGCATATGTGATGATGCAGGCTGCTCCACTTTGATCTACTTTCCCTTCCCAACCCATCAGTGGGGTGGCTGCTGGTCCAGGCATAGTACCAGGGACGCTAATACGAAAAGAAGCAATAAGAGCAGACCTAGAGCAGTTGATTGTCAGATAGATGGCACACAAAGGGGCCAAAATTAATGTCACTGTGTACAATTTCCTGTATAACGGGACCTAATCTACAATTAGTTTTAGTGTTCAGAATATACTTTAGTACTCTGTCTTTCCACTTTTCCCTTCAGGACTCAGAAATAGGATTTCTCACCTGGACAGTCCTGGCCAACAAATGTAAGAAACAAACAAAGTCAAATTACTGTTAAAAGGCATAAGAACACTGGCAAAGAACAAAATATGCATTAAACTGTCATACATTTTTTTCTGTGAGACTTCTTGAAACATTTAAAGTGGGACACAAGTTATTAGGGCAGATTAAACAAACGTCATTATACAGCAGTGGGGTGGGTGACGTGACTGTGGAACATTACATAAACAAAGGCTGGTCTAGGAAAACAATAAGTATATAAAACCTTTAATCACTTGCTCCTGTAATGTAACTCTCTGAACTACTTGAAGAAATGCGTTGTGTATGAAATCTGGTATGGCTGAAATGAAATTCATTTTATTTAAAAAAGAATAGAAAGAGTGACACATGGTGGTCTGCTAAACTACGCAGAGACACAGTATTTAAATAGGTATGTATAATTTCAGTGCATGTGAACCACTTAGTTATATAATCAGCTTATACTA
Organism: Protopterus annectens; assembly: GCF_019279795.1. NCBI lineage: Eukaryota > Metazoa > Chordata > Ceratodontiformes > Protopteridae > Protopterus > Protopterus annectens. Next base: position 300,200,361 of record NC_056733.1, read on the forward strand.
TGCCTTAAGCTCGTGCTGAACACGGTTCTTATACTTCTTTTCTGCACTTCACTTTTTTAGAACTCTGTTCTTCAATATTTTTTAATTTTGATTTACACAATGTTTGCCTCTGTCAACAGTGTGGCAAGCACTAATTTTTGGCATTTGGGCATTCGCCTCCCTCCTTGAAATATTACATGAAATCATCGATTCTCTATCTTGGTCTTTCTCGCTCTCTCTCTGTTTTACCTAATATTCTGCTTTTGCTACTTAGTTAAACAGTTGACGTTATTTATGTCGATGCCATATGTAACTGCCTCTTGCCATTTATAGACAATTTTCTCTGGCTGATTTGTGAACTGCATGCCCCTCTTGATCTATGGCCTACAATATCCAATCCCAGTACTCTATATGACATCTCAATAGTTATTTTAATAGTCGTATCATTGTTTACAAAGACTGTGGCAGGCTAGATGTGCAAGCAGTTATCCCCACTCATCTCTGTTTTCTATGTTTCTCTTTATAAACTACCTGTGCTTGAGAAAAGAAGTCTTGAGTATGAACAAAATCACTATGTTTTAAACCATAAATGAACTGATGTGGCAGGGATTAAAGTAACACTTTTTAAAGAGGTCAGCACTGTACAAAGAGATACTGACATGCTTCAGGAATTATTTTTTTTTTGCATTTTGATTAATGTAAACAAACACTAGCCTTCAAATACTAATACAGCATGATGAATGCAGAAAATGTCAGAACAAAAACAGCTGCATCATATAGATTATAAAAATGCTTAAACATGAGAAAATGTAAACCGTTGCATTTCTATGCTGTCGCTGCTACCTTACTGATAGTTGATTAAAAATGACAAACATATACATTAGTCCACATTTGGAAACTTCTCCTCTCCAAAGAAAAAATAATATACTTTTTTTCTGAATCTTTTTTCTCCAGTAGAATTACTAGACACTGATGTTAATTACTGCAGTATACATAATACTGATGTATCAGCTGGTGAATATAGGTTAGAGGACATACATTGGTGGAAACCAGTTTGACTACAGGAAACATCAAGAAGCTTTTCTTCAGACTTAGTTAACTGATACAATAGCATATATTAATGTTGTAGATATCACAGTAGCATAGTCCAAAAGTTTAAAGCATAATCAGGCAGATTCCTGAGGAAATAGTAAAGAGAGAAACACAGCAAAAGCAAGAGTGAAAACAACCTTCTGGAAGCTAAATGTTCAGATCTTGCCATACTCATTTGATAGCGAAGCCACAGCAGAGCATCAGCATGAGTGGAAAAAAGTGGATTTTGTGTCCATTCCACCAGCACAATATTAAAATGTATACATAAGGCTTGCAAGTGCATGCTCAAAGCATTTGTGGTAAAGCGGAGATACATAGTAATTACTTTTTTATTCTGAGAACAATGTTCACGACCGAAGATTTTCATGCTGAAAGAGTCTGTGCGACATCATTTAACACATTTTTGCTTTTGCTTTTGCTTTTTTGCATCTGTAGACCTTCTGTTTCAGATTCCTGAGTTCATTCTTGATTTAGAATTGCATTATTGTTTGTTGAACCAATGTCTCATAAATCCAGACAGGGAAACAAATGGAACAAAAGGCAACTTCAGAGATGATGGTCTAAACATGACGAAGGGAAGAAGAACAAAAACAAAAAGCTTATTTAATATCAGCCACAATATACTGTTCAACAACTGTAAAAGATCTCAGTGAGCTTTCAGCAAATGTATACTTTCAAATTAAATTTAGAAATTACAAAATATTTCATGCACTTGAAGCTAAGGCTAACATAACAGTATGTTAATGTCATAAGAGTATAACAAAAGTGTAATGGCCTTAGACAATCATTTGGAAATAGTCTGTTTTGACACATGTTGTCCCTTCTTGTAACCTTCATAAGAAATCTGAAGATTTGAAAGATTTAGTTCTGTCAGGATAGCACCTGAGTTGTCTGTGAATATCCAAGATATTGAGTATCCTTTTTCTCCTATTTTTAGGTTCAGAAAAGAAAACGGGGAGATTGATATTTTGGCTTGAACTAAACTCAGATACCACTTTAGACATAAAAGAAGGACTAGTTCTCAAAGAAACCCTGTCCCTATGGAAAATGTGATAGGCTGACTTACTATAAGAGCTTGTGTCAAGTTCAAGCAACCAGTAAAACTATTTTCTGTGTTAAGAATCTCAAGTCAGCCAGATTATGAACCTATTAGCCAATTCAAATGGAGGCAAGTGTTACATTCTCTAACACCAAATTAAGATCCCAAGGAGATGCCACCAATTTTCTTGGAGGTTTTTAAGCAAAGCCCATTTCAAGAACATTTTGACATGAGACTGCATTGAAAGATTAGTATCCATAAGCAGACATAATGAAATGGCTGATAAATGAACCTTGTTAGAGGAATATGAAAGGCCAGAGGATAGTAACTCACACAAATATTGTTGAACCAGAGAATAACTAGCCCTGAAATGCTGCTGGTTACATTGTTGGAACCAACTAGAAAATCTTTTCCATCTCCTACTGTATGATTTTCCTAACAGCAGCCTTACTTGCCTCCATTAGCACTTGCTAAAGTCCTCAATAAACAGGTGCCTAAAAGGAATTAAGACCTTATCATCCAAGGCAGTCAATTGAAGTTGATTGATGTCAGGGTGTATCAAACACCCCTGTTCTTGTGTGAGTAGGTCCAATCTGTGATAAGGATTAAAGTAATTGCCCCTGGCATTTCCAAAAGAAGAGGGAACCATGGTTGGCTGGGCAACAGGGAGTCCCCAAAATGATTTAGGAGGATTCCTTCTGAATCTTCAGAAGTAACCTGCATATTAGTGGTAAAGGTAGAAAAGCATACAGGAGCTTTCCTGTCCAAGAAAATGAAAAGAAAAAAGGTGTCTGTCTTCCAGGCCTTCTAGCATGGAGTCCTGGAACAAAATCTTGCCAGTTAATCATTCACAGAGGAACTCCCCACAGATGGATAAAATCTTGGAAGCCCCCTGGTCTAGATACCATTAGTGAGGGTCTGCCCTGGTCCTGCTTTGTGTGCAGCATAATTTTCTCTGTTGGAATGTATGATGCCTGTAGGGTGAAATTATGCTGTGATATAACAAACTAACATGGCTAGTCTGCAAAGGGGATATGACCTAGTTCCCCCTTGGTTGTTGATGTAGCACATGACTGTGATATTGTCTGTAACAAATGTAGAGGTCCCGGGGACCAAAGAAGGTTCAAAAAGTTGAGTACCTTAATCAGAGCAAGCATCTCCTTGATATTTATGTGCTTGAATCAGTCCTTGGTGTCCCACACCCCCAGCACTTTTATCTCTCCTGAAAATGCTCCCCATTCAAAGTATAAAACTTCTGTGGTAACTGACTGCTTTAGAGCAGGGAGGGAAAAGGGTGTACCTGGATTTAAGGATACCTGTAGTCTCCACCAAACATTTCTCTTCTGAAAAAACACAACATTGGTATTTAAAAAGATAAAGGGTGTTGATGCTGGGATCAAAGAGATTTCAGATTCCAATGTATCTTTCTCATGTGGAGTCTTACCAGGGGTATCATGAGAATTATAGATGCCATGAGACCCAACATCCTGAGGTATTCCCTTGCAGTGACCAAAGTCTGAGTGCAAAACCTTAGAAATAGATCTAAATAAATATCTGTTTTTTCCTGTGGAAGAAAAAGATCTTTGAACTGATGTGTCTAGTTAACATCCCAAGAACAGATTTCTGTGTGAAGGTGTCAAGAAAGACTTTTGAATGTTCTCTTGGAATCCCTGGTTGTGTAAAAGATGCCTCACCCAGGACAGAGATTCTTGACACACTGCAAAGATAAGCAAGTCATCTAAATATGGAAAAAGGTGAATACCACGGTCTGCAATGAGCTATAACTGGAGCTAGATAGTTTGTTAACCCTCTTAGTGCAGTGGATAGCCCAAAGAGTAAAGCAGATAACTGATAATGTTATCCAGACGCACAAAGCCTTAAGAAACGTCTGAAGTCTGGATGAATACAGATGTGATAATAAGCATTTTTTGAATCTACTATTGCCAGGAAACTTGAAAGAGGAAGAAGAATTAATAGATTTTGAAGTGACATCATTTAGAATTTGGGCACTAACACAAACAGGTTTAGGAAAGAAAGACCTTGAATTTGTCTCCAAAAATTTTCTTTCTTTGGCATTTGGTACGTCCTTAAATAAAAAAAACTCTTCCCCACCTGGGAAAGAGAACCATTTCTTTCACTCCTTGGGACAGCATATAATGAAGAACCAGTGGAAATAAAAGAGTCTGAGCTGGAGGATGAGGAATGATCCCCCCAAACTCTCTGCTGCCAAAGAGAAAAATGAAAATTCAGGCTTTGTGGAAGAAAAAAAGGGCTATGGTGGGAGGGGGGTTACAAGGTCTCTTGAATAGTCATTCAGACGTGTTGGACTGTTCTTGGTTCTTCTTTTTGGAACCCCCTTGCCATTTCTTCTTAAATGTCTGTTAACCTGTATTATGTTTTTTTTTTTTTTCAAAATTGGATGAAGAGATAGAAAGTCCCTTGGAATATTTGGAAAAGGAGGGCTAAATATCTTAGTGATTCCCTAGATCAGCTTGCCCCTTTCATCTCACATTTTGATCACCTTTGAAGCAAAGGGTACAAATATTAAATCTCGATCCAATAGGAAATTTAAAATCTCATTTTAAAAATCATCTGGTACATTCTGAGAATACAGCCATGCAAATGTCCTCAAAACAATGCCAGTGGCCATAGCCCTGGAAGCAATATCAAGAGAAACATATGCACACTGTAAACAATGAGTACTGGCCTGTGCAATAGAAGAAACCAACTTATTTAAATCAGATTTTCCTTACAAGAAGAAACTGCAGATAAAATATTCCTCATACTTGCACAAATTATTAAATTAAACTTTAACATAAGAGCCTGACAAGTCAAAATTCTGAAAATCAGAGTTGTAGAGGTATGTACCTTTCTCCCATACCTACCAGTATTTTTTATCCTTATCAGAAAGAGTAGGATTGGAATTGACATTCTTAGAAGCAGTGGGGTCAACTAAAGTCATTGCTACTGGGTCAGGTTTAGGAATAGAGTATAAAAATTTAAAAGACAGGAACTTTATACATCCTATCTGCCTGTTTTAGGGGCATATGCTGACTATGTTGAAAATTGCAGGCTGTAACACACACATCCTCTAAAGCAGACAGAACAGGAGGAATGGGTGTAGGTTCTGGAGAATCCTTCAGTAACAACTCATAGTATTTTCTGAGGGACTGAGAAACCTCAGTGTTATCCCACTGAAAACACTGACACATTCTAGCAATAGACTCAGAGAAAGAGACCCCCCCCCACACACACACACGAATTATCAGAAACTGAGCTCTCCTCTGAGTCTGAATCAGATATCTAAGGAAAAAATATGTATCCATCCTTACATTTTCCTGTTCAGATCCAGAATCTTGAATCTTTTCAGGAAAAGAGGACTCCACTCTTTCTTTTACCAAAAACTACTTTACAAGAAGGATCAATAACCTGAATTAAACCTGGAGCCAGACCCATTAAACTACTCTGATTGAAAGAAAATTGAGGAGGAGTAGATACATGCTTCGCTTTCTGTTTCTTTTTGACAGGAAAAATGGGGCCGACTATAAATACTAGTTGGAGCAGCAGCTTTCCCAGCGATGGGCACAGTATTCTGACACAAGTACACCTTCCCTGTTCCCTCTCCCAGGCCCAACAAGAGTGGCTCTCCCTTGCCTCCCACTGAGGGGACTTCAACAGCTGCAGAGGATGTGGCTAACCCCTTGTCCATAGTAGTTGTAGGTGCTCCACCAGAAGAATCTGGGTAAAAGATGAGTGGTCTGAGGTACAACAAATGGTCACAGCAAAGTCACCCACCTGCATCTGAGGCAAATTGCTAGCCTGATGTGGTGGCAAAATTTGTAGTTAAGTTCTGACTATGGGGCAACTAGTCTTTTTCAAGGTCAAGCGGAAAATGGTGCCCTTATCTCAGGGAAGACGAGCAGCAATTACTGGTAAACACTACTAATCCACAAAAGTTACTTTTTTGACAGAAAAACAGAGTAAAAAGCCCTTTAAAATACTATGCTAACCCCTCTAAGGTAAACTAAACACAGTTTTTTCCACAGAAAAAAATGTTTCAGTTACTTTACACCACTTTTAAACCAACAGAAAGAAAAAGCACTCCACTTAAATGTACTATAAAGTCTTGAGACAGCTGTTTAAAATTCAAGACTCTTAGCTTTAAAATAACTTTCCTTAAGAAGAAGGTAATAAAACATCAACAAAATTAAGAAAATGGATGTTTTTTCCCCCCAAAGGGAACTTATCTACCCAGCAAAATAAAGCATGAACCAACAGTCAATCCTCAAAATCCTCACAGGAGCATTCTCTTTGGCAGCAGTAAAACTCTGAAGGGCTTCACATCAAAATGTGTCTTTTAGTCAGCTCATCTCAAGCTGCCTGACGGTTTGCAAGCTTGGAAGGTGCCCTGAAGCTTTGGGAGTTGGCCGGCTGTTATATCTTTGGAAAAATATAACCCATATAGCTAAGGCTACTGCAGCAGTGATCAATATGATGAACATCTAGTGTTCCGGGACAACCTTGGTTACAGGGGAAAACACAGAGAAGCCTTTAAGCTGGGTATCTATCTGGTGGAAATCTTTTTTTCAGTGCTAGAAAGATGGACCACCATCCCAAATCTTTTTACCTCCTCCTTAACTAGAATTCTGTGGATCTCTTCTATCTCCCTCAGACACAGTAACTTGGGTATCTTCTGCACATGCTCAGGGCTTGATATCCATGGTGGAACCTCTTGGTCCAGATAGACAGGACAGGTACTACAGGGGTGGTGGCCTCCAATGGGACATTGCCACTGACCTGAGGAATTGTAAGTGTTTGGTGTGGGCCTCTGCAAATGCTGTTCACTGTGAATATCACCCTCAGACTAACCAAGAGCAGTGTACTTTGAAACTGGATATACTATACCATATTTGCATTCTCCATTCTCTTGTTTTTATGCAGAGAGTCAGAGGACAAAGATGTCCCTGTAAACATTATATTGAAACAAGCCAAGGCATCGAGCATCATCTTCTCAAGGTAGTTATGTAGGGCATGCAATCTATTGATTAAGGTATTGGGGTAAAACTCTGGTGGATGTCACAGTTCTAGACATTGTGGTCTGAGCCCAAGTATAACAAACAACTATGGTAATCTTTGTGTGGGATTTATCTACAACAACTGCATCATTCCCTTTTGAGTCCAAACATATGGCTATTTGACAATTACTACAAACAACAGTAAGTCAAAAGCAAATGCTAAACAAAAACACATTCCCCAAAGGAGTATTTACCTGCTCCTGAGCTTCAAAGCTGGCTAGCCACATGGTAATTCAGGCATGCAGTTTCACTGAAGTGAGATGAAGCAAGGCATCTGGAATGAATTTTACAAGAAAGCTTTGAGATGGTGTAGGTAGATGTCCACTTTATAGTACACCTGTGGGCATACCAGGAGGTGGGCATATGCTATACCAAGGCTGAAGAATAATGTGCTCTAGAAGTTTGAACACTGTGTGTACCAGTGGTGAAGTGCACTTAGTATGGACTACTATTAACTGTGATCTAAATGAAAAAAAAAAAACATTTCCTTCAGTTCTGTTCTGTAATGTAAGGGTACTATCTATCCTATCAATTAGATGAAGATCAGGCCAAAACAGTTATGTGGGAAGAAAAACAGTCTCCTGTCCCAAAACATGTGGAGGAGGGAAGGAAATATCAGAACTACTTAGTGTGTTGAACATTTCCCTTATTGTTAGAGTGGCTCTTTTCCTCACTCTCCTACCTTGTTGACTGCTTGGACCTTGGATAGAAGCAGGTATCCTGGAGGGAACAGGATAACTGCTTCCATCCAAGGTCATTTTTCACTACTACTGTTCAGCACTAGATTGCTTGCAGTAAAAGGTCCATTATTTGGTGCATATTTTCTAATCTTGGAATAAGTGGATGAAAAGCAGCTGTTTTACAAACTGCATGGTCTTGGTCTTCTCTTTTATCTTTAAAAATACACCTTGGGAAAGAGTGCCAAAATACAATCCCTCTCTAAGGGAAAATTGAGTGGGTTCAGTATTACTCCTCACACCCAAACTACTCTAAATATGGTAACAATGGCACAAAACTTGTTCCTTAAGTGCACATTCCACATAAACTCATAAAGTCAAAAGGAAACAGACTGTGCAGATGCAAAATGTACAAAACTGCAGAAAGTATTTTTGGAAGATGGACACGTCCCCTGCAAATTCTGTTTGAGGGACTACACACTCCTTTTATTTTATTATTCTCATCCTATGATAACTCCAATTTAAATAAAGTAATCACTCACAGAATAAAAAAATCTCAGTATTCTTCATTTTCAGAAAAACTGCAATAGTACAAAGTGAAGTGAAGCAAGAGAAAAAAAATTGGGCAATTTGTTAACCAATCATGCTTCAGCAAACGACAAAAAGAAATTGTAACTTGATCACCTAAATGGAAACTGCCTTAAGTAGTTTCCCATTCACATTCACAGGATCATAGGAGTTCTAAGGCAATCGAGCCACGAGACCATTTTCACCTTTCCAATACCCACCCTTAGGTCTTGCTCTCTCTCTTTTCAAAGATGACCAGGCCAGTCATACCAGGGATGGATTTGTGTATACCCGTTCAGTTATCCAGTCATACCAGGGATGGATTTGTGTATACCCGTCCAGTTATCCAGTCATACCAGGGATGGATTTGTGTATACCCGTCCAGTTATCCAGTCATACCAGGGATGGATTTGTGTATACCTGTCCAGTTATCCAGTCATACCAGGGATGGATTTGTGTATACACATCCAGTTATCCAGTCATACGAGGGATGGATTTGTGTATACTCGTCCAGTTATCCAGTCATACGAGGGATGGATTTGTGTATACCCGTCCAGTTATCCAGTCATACCAGGGATGGATTTGTGTATACCTGTCCAGTTATACCAGGGATGAATTTTTGTACACCCATCCAGTTATCCAGCTGTTTTTTAAGGCAGACAATGTAGCACCCTCTCGAGGAGGGCCAAAATACCAGATCATATATGTCTTCTATTTACAGTATCTGCAGCTTCCCCCTGGGACAAATACCCATATTGTCATAACTACACCGAATTGCATACTTTTCCACTTTTGAAGCAGTCTGCAACAGTCTTTTAATCCAATCCCTTAATGTTTTTTCCTACATGCCCTTTTCTATATCCTCCATCACTTTGAGTATGCTTTGGGATTATATTATATGGGTCTGGAAATTAATGGTCCTGATGTAAAAAGTACAGGATTTGCAGACTTTTTCTCCAAACCTATGCAATTCCCTGTTTTCCCAGCAATGGGGAGGTGCTATGCCTTGGTATTAATTTTGATCCCTTGGTCAATTCCATGGATACCACAATAGGTCTGTGACAATAAATTTCTATAAATATTATTTCTCAAGCATCCTATTTAAAAATGACCAGAATTTATCTGAATGGTGGGGGTGAGTGATGAAAGCTGGTTTCTAGTGACCACTCTCAAAGGTATCCCCAAAGGCCTGAAATGCAAAAAGAATACACATTAGTTTGGGCTCTCATGCCATGTAGCTCTCGATACTTCTTATGGAGAGTCAGAGAACACCTTTTCACCCCAGCAAAAGTGCTCCTCTGTAAGGCACATGGTCTCCATAAAATGATGTCAGCATCTGTATCATAGTATCTAAGTGAGAAATTGAGTTGATTCTTCTAGGTTAGATCATCCTCCTACACAATGAAATCAAATAACCACTCCAGCGAAGAGTTACTCTTCCATTTTGTTTGAAGAGGAATGCCAGAATTGTGTGTGTGTGTGTGTGGTGGGGGAGGTTGCAGAGTTCTAGGAAAGAGGGAAGAGGAGGGATAATCTACTGCTAGATGACTACTACATACTCTTCAGCAAATGCCCTGTAATCAAAATATGGCAGTGCCCAAGGCAAGCATCAAGGTAGGGGTGGATATACAAAAATCAAATGTTGATGTCAGTATGGACATGAGGACCTGCAGGTGCAAGAAAAAGACTATACACAGACAAAACCCCACTTACAAAGTTCCTCTGTCAAAACAGAAGGAATCTCTGGCAAATAAAAGTTATTCATGACCAAAAAGAAGTGGGCCTTATGTACAGAACTTGCACACTGTACAAATGTCTGGTAACTGGCATCCATCTGTGGCACAATTATAAAAGTTATCTAAGGCCTGTCTGAATACTAATGCTATAATCCACTGGCTGGTTTCAAAGTAGCTAACACAGGCAGTGACACTGGTGATACAGGAGCCCAAACAGTGGGTGGAAGAAGCTGTATCATCCTTAGGCCTATGTGTGACTGACAGAATCTTTAAGGCCACAAGTGCCCTGCTCGGTGATGCATTAACCATAATTTTTTTTACATTTTAAAGTGTCTGTGCTTCTTTCATGGAAATTTCTTAGATGATGATGTAGGTCAGCCAGTGAATGTCTGGTCAATTGACAGAACAAAGGAGGAGGAAGGTGTTATTTGGAGGGTAGGAAGAGGTTGCCCTAGAGTTTAAAACGTGTTACATAAGCACCTATGAGATAGGTGTACAGCATGCATAGTTAAAATGAAGTAAAGGGTGGAGAGGGGGACACTGGAGAAGAAAAGACAAAAATCAGAATGATTCTAGTGAAAGGCTGAACTCTTTATAGCAAGCACACATAAGACCTTTTCTCATCAATGTCAGGTTGATTTGTTGTATTATATTCATGTGCTCATGTTGTATAGAGATTTATCACGTTCTTGTTTCCATATTAAGAGGTGCCTTGGGGAGACCAGTCTATAAGATAAGCAGAATTATACTGCATTGTACTGAGGGCCAAGGCTGAATTCTAAAAATACTGCTAGGGTCACATAAGCAATTAAAAATTCTGCAGGCTTTTTCAAAGATGTAAACTTTTTATTTAATATTATGGCCGAAGTAGGAATTATCTGCTGTGTCAAAAAACAAAGACAGCTTCAATGAAACCAAAACACTGACAGGGCCGCTTCCATTCTTCTACCAACAAGCAGCATTGCAACATTGCATATTTATAACACAAGGGTTGTTTGGGCCATAGTCTGTTAAGCTCAAAGTTGATTGACTGGTTCATCTGGAGCATATGCTGTTTTTAACTGAAACATACTGGACCTGATCATCACCAACATGGGGACTCTATGCTCCAGACCAGAAGTGTATCCCTCATTGGTAAGATAAGACCATAAACTAATCTCACTGGATATGCACATCCCGACTCCACCCCCTGCCCTGAAAACCACAGAGAAAAACTTCTCTAATGCAAATTTCACACTCCTCAAAACCGAGGTGGAATCCTTCAAAGCCCCGGGCCTGTGGAAAATATGGCCCAGACCACAGACTCCTTTATAAACGCATTCTATGAACACCTTCAGGAATGCATGGATCATGCAATCCCAAATAAAACCAAGTCCCAATCCTCCAAAGGCAGACGTCCTGTCTGGTGGACCCCAGCCATAAACAAACTATACAATAGAAGGAGGATGCTACTACATGATAGAGCAAAATTCCAAAAAGGGAAGGCATGTCTGATCAGTATTAGCAAAAAACTACGGGCACTCATAAAATCGTCTAAGGCCGTCTTCGAGAGAAAAATTGCACAGGACACTAAGGATAATCACAAGGCTTTCTTTAGTTATGTTAGGAACCTGGGTGGGAATTCCCAGATATGCTCAGAATTAGTCCAAAATGACAAAAAATACACCGAACCCACAGACATTGCCAACATCCTAGCTGACAGGTTCAGCACAAACTTCTCCCCCCCCTCCACACCAAAAGGGCAAATATCTATCCCAGCAGAGTGCTGCCCCCCCTGACATCTCAGATGCTCAGGTAAGAGCTGCCCTCTCCAAAGCAAAAAGCACAGCATCAAGGGGACCAGACGGTGTCCTGGGCTGCATCCTACATGAACTCCAAGAAGAGCTAAACCCAAACATAAAACTACTGTTCAATCTCAGCCTTACTACAGGATATGTACCCAAAGAGTGGCGTACAGCAACAGTGGTCCCTCTCCACAAAGGTGGTGCCTCAACGGATCCTGAAAACTATCGCCCCATAAGCCTGACTAGCTTGGTCTGCAAAGCTATGGAAAGGATCATCATGGACCTCATAAATAAAGATATTGGGGACCTACAGACACTGGATCCTACCCAGTTCGGCTTTAAGGGCAGATCCTGCCTCTTAAACCTGGTTGATTTCTTTGAAACAGTCACCAAGGCCATTGACGAGGGGAAGGTGGTCTACACAGCCTACGTGGACCTCGCAAAAGCCTTCGATACAATACCCCATTCGGGCATTATAGATAAGCTCACCAGCTTAAATATAAACCCCTATGTCACTAGATGGGTTGCAAACTGGCTCAAGGACAGAACCCACATGGTTAGAATTGCTGGAGCCATGTCAGACTCCAAACCAGTTACAAGTGGTGTCCCACAAGGCTCAGTCCTGGGACCTCTCTTGTTCGGTATATATTTCTTGGAGGTACAGGCCAACACGGAAGGACTGTGGCTGACCAAGTTTGCAGATGACTGCAAACTGGGTGCCATAATCGACACTCCAGCCGACACAAGCATCCTCCAAAAGGGCCTCATAGAAACAGACAACTGGTGCCAGAGCCATGGCCTCAAGCTAAATGCCAAAAAGTGTATAGTCATCCCCTTTGGCAAAAACAAAGTGCCCACAAATTACCACATAGGTGGTAATCCATTAAGTACAGAAGAAGTAATTAGGGACCTGGGGACCCAAGTTGATAGCAATCTCTCATTTGACAACCACGTGGCCAAAGTGGTTAGAAAAACATTTTATATAGCCCACCTAATCATGAAGGGATTCACATCTAGATCAGGGGAGGTCATCGTGTCTCTTTACTCATCCCTCATCAGGCCCATAATTGAGTACAGTGCCCCTTTTGGGATGTACCTTACCAGACACCTGCAGCAACTGGAAAGACCCCAAAAGTACCTCACCAAGAGGATCAAAGGGCTCAAACAGATGCCATATGCAACCCGGTTAAAGAAACTCCAGCTCTACTCAGTGGCATACCACCTGCTCAGAGGCGATCTGTGCCTGACATATAAAGCCATCTCCAACCCGGAATTAATGGACATGCTGCACCTCAGAAAATCCAAATCCCATCGAGCTACGCGCTCGAGAGACTTGAACCTCAGCACTGAAATAAATAGGACATGCTGGAGGGACAGATTCATAAGCCAGAGGCTCCCTTCACTCTGGAATAAAATCCCAGTCCAGGTTAGGCAGAGTTACTCATTGACTCTCTTCAAGAGGAATCTTGATGAGTGGATGGGAGATCGTAGGTTTACCCTGGGTATCACTTCTGTGTCACTGTTAGACAGAGGCACAGTATACTAACCTCGAAAAAGGGCATAGCAAAATTAATTTAAAATGGATGGCGAAAGCCAAATACACTCTGGCTAGGCTTATAAATGCCCTAGGGCAGATAGCCTAGTATGAACCTATGAACCTATTAATACAAATTAACTGTTGTTTGGAGAAAAATACAATATGCAATCTTAGTTATTGTTTTCAATTAAATGACTACATGCACAAATTCTTAAACCTAAAATGCATGAAGGAGGTCTCTATCTGGTGACAGAAAAAGGTGATGGTAACAGTCTGAAAGATTAGTATGATGAGTCAAACACAGTATGGGTAGTCAGCAAGCCTGACAAAAGAGTTTTTCTTTGTTTTGGTTGCTAAACCACTGTTGTGGGGATAAATACTTGTAGTGCATGGATAGCTGTTATTATGTTCCAAAATCAGAAAAAATGATAAATCTGTAAACAACTTATGCAGTGTGAGACCCGACCATAACAGTACTTTCAGAGGTGGTGTAATAATTGTTATACACTGCCTAAGTGCTGTTACAGTCAGGTCTCACTCAAGGGACATTCCTTCACTCTCAACTCTTCCCAGATATCTTGCTTAATATTTTCCTCCTTAAGAAAATTACAGCAATATTCCAATACTGTCCTCAACTTTCCTCCATTTATATTTACACAATGCCTGTGTGACAGCACTTGAAAGTGCATTACTGGCCTTCAAAGCCAGTAAAACACCTCATGTTTTTCTTTTTTTTACCTAAATGGTAGTATATGGAGTAGACAAAATTCCATGCACTACAAAGAATTATGACAGATCTCACTGTTCATAACCAATTATTTGGTGTTCTCAGTATGGCTGTCAAGATTCACCTGTCAAGCCTCACTCTCGAGGTGAATTATTTGGCATCCATGTCTTGAACACATCATATGGTTATGATCAGAGATCCAATTGTAATCTTCCATTTTATCCATATTTTTAGAAATGAAGATTTAGTCATAGTTTTGTTTTTTTCCACTATAAATATATCAGGTGAGAGAATGCATGAATAATGTTAATGAATACATTTCGCTGGAATTAGTCATTCTTGTTACTCTGTACCTTTGTCATATAGAGTATGGCTGGCGCTTGTGAAATCAGTATCTAGTCACTTGCTTTATAACTGGTATAGCCAAGCCTGCTTGGCTCAAACAGATGAAAGAGTTTCTTCAATATACACATGTAACTTTTCTCTGTTGCATTAATAATGGGTTGCAGGATAGCTCCTCTGTCATGAGGGCTGTGGGATTTGCTTCACAACAAAAATTTGCTGCCAAAGTTCCATTTTTTTTGTACCAGTAGAATGGGCTTTGATATTATCCGTCCATGAAGAAAGACATTTCAAAATATTTAATTTAATGTTCTTCTTCTTTCGGCTTTTCCTGGTTAAGGGTCACCACAGCGGAACTCCAGTCTGCTAATGACTGGCAGTAGATTTTTACAGTGCCGAGGTGCCAGCCCGACAGCCAACCTTCAACGAAGGCACGCCCATTCACGCATGTCTTTCGAACGCCACTCGACCGCGGGGAGGTCATGCCGACTCCACACAGAAGGCGCTCCAGCCGAGAATCAAACGGGACAACCTCTTGCTGTGAGGGGACAATGCTACCGATGCACCACCGCGGCTTTAATGTTTGTAATTTTCTTTCATCGCATGTTTTGATTTCAGTTGTATTGTACTGTTTAAACAATTTTATACAAGATCTGCACTGCACCTTTTAGTTCATAAATAACTTACAATTTTTAATTTAAATAAATTCTGAATAAATTATACAATTGTTACAGAAAACATAGTCTCTACTAAAATGCATTTTTTTAACCTTGATCCATGCAGCCACAATCCCTTTTTCCCATTTTCTGCACATAGGGTCGAGGTGTCACTTCATCAATGACAATCATTAAGTGCGAAGGTTTACACGACTGGGTGTCTAACCCTGGCTACCATAAAATATCTAGTTCAAGCAATTTTTCCAGCTTCTTTTGAGAGAATACTTTGATACAGACAGTGCTTTCAAAGGCTATTTTGGCAAGCATTCTATATAATTGGGGTGGTCAGTAAAACAGTAGGATCTTCTTCTTCTTTCGGCTTTTTCCCGGTTAGGGGTCGCCACAGCAGATCACCTGTCCGATCATGTAAAACAGTAGGATGAAAAGAAATTCAGGGAACTACAGGTTTACTGGCTTAACAGCTGAAGTAGGGAAAGTCATGGTAAGGATCTTAAGGGGAAGGCCAGTTCCCTTCTTAGATGACAGTTTTCAGGACAGCAATCAACTTTAGTTGTGGCCAGAAGAAGCTGTAATTAATACTTGAGCCTCATTTATGATATGACAGAATTATAGGTGGGCATTAGATGGGAGCAACAGTAGGTGTGGTCTATCTGATCTTCAACAAAGCTTGTGATTTGGTCTCTTAAATATAGCTGACAGGAAAACTGGAAGGGCTTGAGTGGCCATGACTGAGGATCTAGACTACTGCATGGGGAGATGAGCATATTTCTACCAATGCAAAACAGAACAAAGAGGTGAAATAGGGACATGATATGGTTGAGCTAGAAGATGTTAAGGAGATGTAAAGGAGCCATCCTCAACAGGAAGAAAAGGAGGAAAGAAGGGTCATAGGTAGCACATTATAGGGAATAACTATTCCATGACGTTTCAAAACTATACCTCACACAGAGGGTTGTGGACCCATGAAACAATCTACTGGAATGGTTGGGGAGAGAGAATGCACTGTAGCATTCAAGAAGGCTTGGAGCAAGTGGGAAAAGGGTCAGGGAGGTAGGGAAGGGAGCTGCATTATCATCATAATCATCAATCCCCTTTTTTCCATTTCTGACTGAGGTCAGGGTGTCGTGTCCATGGTCACCATCTATGTCTATTCAATGCCACTCTCCTACCTTCTTCAGCAGTCATGCCTGAATGACACAGGTCTTCTCTCACACAATCTATCCATCTCTTTACTGTAAGCCCTCATTTCTTCTTGCTTTCTTCCTCTCTGTGTGAAATCCTCTTTACCAGATTGTCTTTTGCTTTACTGTACTTCATCTGTGCTGTTTGGTCTTCCCTGCAATTGGAGCTACTTTGGCTTCTGCTCTGATATCCACAATTTTTTATCTATTCCACAATGGGCATCCTTCATTCCATTTCATGCACTTTATCTCCATTACCTCTAGCTTCTTCAACTGCTCTGCCTTTACTGTCCAGGTTTCTGTACCATACAGTAGTATTGGTCACACCACTGTTTTGTGCACCATACTTTCAGCTTATTTGGCATTCTTCTGTCAAACAGTACCCCTGACACTCTGTGCCAGTTGGGTGCAACCCCTCTGATTCTTGCTATAGACTCCTCATTCAGACTTCCCTTTTCCTCAACCACCCCTCCCAGATACTTGAAGCTGTTAAAAGTGTTCCAATATTTTCCCTTCTCAGTTCTCATCTTCTTCTGATTTCCTTGTTTGCTGTTACTACAACTGTCTTATCTATACTCATTTTCATCCCACGTGCCTTCAGTTTTGCATTCCATTCCCCTGTCCTTTGCTGAAGTTCTTGCTCAGAGACTGCCTGTAATGCCACATCATCTATATGCAGTAAATTTGAGAGGCAATAGAATGTTAAATATGGCTAAAAGGCACATAAGACTGGGTTACTGCATCCTTCTGCCATTGAGCAAATGTAATACAATGTAACAACGAAGCTGCAAAAAGTGTGTTGAAGGTTCTATAACTCAGTGTATGTTCTGCTAAACTGGTGAACACAAGTTTAATGTAATATTTATTGAAGTTGTGTGTGTGTGTGTGTGTGTGTGTGTGTGGGTGGGTGGGCGGGTGTGTGTATGTGCTCTATGCTTGTTTATTGGAGGCAATTTGGATCTATTCATTTTCAATGACAGATTTTCACATAGTTGTAGATTCATGAAATGCATTTTTATGACAATGAAATAGCAGAGCTCATATATGAATAAATACCTTACTTCCATGTGTTGCTTTGTATTCCTACTTCTATGTAAGCTAGTTATGGAAGATATGACTAGCCCTCATTACATCTAAGCCAGTTTACCAGCACAGAATGGGTTGTACTTATGAGAACCCTCTTAGAAAAAATATCTATATCTATATATAAATAGATGCCTATGGAATGTCTGAATGAGTTGATTATCTCTTATTAAAAAAGTAGATTGTCACAGATATTATTTGTTAAGCAATTGCATTTAACTTGGTTGACTTACTCATCTGTGTCTTTCTTGCTTTCTTCAGTAAAGGCAATGGATTCTGACCTAAGGCGATTGGTAACTTCATAGGTACGAAGCGTAACACCAAAAATGTCTTCATGGTATCTGTTTTCATCCTGCAAATGACAAGTATCAGAAATTAAAAGTCACTACACACAACAGAAATATATTACCAGAGGCTACGAATTAATTAACAAAGCATGCATTCACAATCTTTACATTTTTTTGCTGTTTGTTTGCCATATATAAGTCATTTTTGGTATTTGTTTCCTTGAATACAAGGATCACTGATATGCATACTCTCTATCTCTGATACAATATCAAAAACACTAATTTTGAAATGCAGCTTACAGTAAACCTAGCTGACATTTATAAGCGGCAAAAAGGTTAATTCCAGTCTGCTTACGACTATGTTCATGCTATCAGATATTGAAGATTGGCTTAAGTTACTTTCTCCTGAAGTGTCGCTCTTCTTATGTGTGTTAAGAAGATGTTGAGGCTTGGGTGTTAGTTTAAGTAGTTTGTTGCATACAGATACATCAGGATGGATAACAGGAACATTAAACTTAAACAAACTATCTATCTAACTGACTACATACTTGCATGCTCACACTCTGGCTGCTTACTCAAAATGGCACTGTTGCTTGCACGTGCTCAGTACTTATATGCATGTGCTGACTCACTAGAAGCTTCTTAAAGGTATATCACACACACTGATCTACATCGTCCCTCTTTACTGAGCTGTCTCCTGTAAACAATGACATTTTAATAGGCGTGCAATTATACAGACACTAATAAAGAAAAACAACAGTCATGTTCAGGTTGTTGTGTATCTGGAAGTAGGTTTTGAGATGCGACCTGATCTCGGGACATAATAGTTAGGACTGGGTTTAGCAGCCGAGACAGTCACTGGGAAATGTTCTGCTTGAGGAGTCTCAGGGATTTTCTTAGGAATGGGGATTGCTGATGGAATGTCCTCTGGAACAGGAACATTGAACAAGTCACTCTGAGAACTAGAGTCTTTGTCACATGCAAGATGCTGTAACACTGGTTTGGACACTGGTAAAAAAATGCTTCTGATTTTGTCAGAATTCTACTCCTTCTGATTCCACAATGTACACACTCTGCTCTTGACACAAGCTTTTCACAAATCTGATGCGATCAAAACCTTTTGACATCTGCATCCTTACTTTCTCCACTTTTTGTAAAGAACAAAGTGGTTTGCTGGTTTTATCATAGTAAGACTTCTGGGACAAAAGCTTTTTCAACAGTTGGGCTTTTACTGCTTTGTTGTTCTTAGCACTTGGAACCAGTATATTACTGCTGATTGGTAATGGGGTTCTGGTTTGTCTCCACATAAGTCTCCGGGCAGGTGAACCAAGGTGATTATCACAGGGAATGTTTCTGATATATAACAAGTTTATTAAAACATCAGTATTGTCACATCTGGATTACTCTAACAGCTGTTTTGCACTTTAAACTTCATGTTAAGCCAAACCGTTGGACTGATGGTATTCAGGACTACTCATAATATGAACAAAGTCCCACTCTTCTGCAGATTGTCTGAATTGCTGACTTGTAAGTTGTGCACTGTTGTCAGAAAAAACTCTGTGTGAACTACCATGGACAGAAAAATGTCGCTTCATCTTAGTGATGACAGTACTGGAAGTTAGGTTCAGAAGTAGGTCAATCTTGAATCAATTTGAATGAGTCGACTTAACACCAAATAATGTTGACCATTCCACTCAAAGATATCTGTGGCAACTGTTGACCAAGGTAGTTCAGGAATCTGGCTTAACTGAAGTGTTTTTTTTTGTTGATGTGGCTTTCTACTATTACATACTGAACAAGATGAAAGTACTTCCTCAATATCTCCTGATGTAGAAGGCCAAAATACTAGATGTCTTGCTCTTCTTTTGGTAGAATCAGTTCCTGGGTGGCCATGATGCAAGATCTTAATGTACTCTTATTGCAAGGACTTGGGAACAATCACTTTAGGACTTTTCATGATGATAACATTGTCTGACAAAATCTCATCTCTGTATGGAAAACATAGTTGCACTTCTGCTGGTAAACAAGATTGCTTTGAAGGCCATCCTCGACTGATAAATAGGTTTAGCTTCTAGAGAATTGGATCTGAAGCTGTGTGAGTTCTGAGTTCAACAAGATGTATGGGAGAAAAATTTCTCACTTCCATGACCTCAAAATCAAATTGCTAATTGTTATGCTGTCCTGTATTTTTTCTGGGTGATATGGATAAGGTATCAGTAAGATAAATAAGTTTGTCTTTTGTGTAAATAAGATTGAAATTGTACTTCTGCAATTTGAGCATCATACATTGTAGTCTAGCTGGAGCTGTACACATAGGCTTCCTCAAGATAGTGACAAAAGGTTGGTGGTCAGTTTTGATCTGGATAGGTCAACCATAAATATAATCATGGGACTTTGAACATGCAAACACAATTGCCAAAAGCTCTTTCTCAATCTGGGCATATTGCATCTTGGTCTGGGTAAGAGTTCTCAATGCATAGAGTACTGATCTACCCTCTTGAAGAATGGCTGCACGTAGACCAAACTTAGAAGCATCACAGGAAAGAGTAACTGGCTTGTGAACATCATAGTAGCTGAGAGTTGGCGGGCTGGCAATTCCCTGTTTCAGGATATAAAATTCTCTTTGGTGCTGTTCAGACCATGACCAAATTACATCTTTGTGTGTCAGCTCTCGTAATGGTACTGAAAGTTGGCTTAAATCTGGAATGAACTTGCCTAGATAGTTGACCATGCCAAGAAAACATTGTAGGGCTTGGACATAGTCTGGAGCTGGCATCTCTAGAATTGCTGCTTGCTTGGAAGGATCTGGTCATAAGCCTGAACTGGTAAACAAGTGACATAAGTAACTTCTCATAACCTGAATTTGCACTTCTGAGGATTTAGCTTAAGATTCACTTGAAGTGCTCTTTCCAGAACTTTCCTGAGGTTTCTGTCATATTCAGCTTCCCTCCTACTAGAATAGCATCTACTATAATAGCACAGGGATAGCCAGAAAAAAATTTCTCCATCACGGTGAAAGACTTCACTGGCAGAATTTATCCCAAATGGCATTCTCAGAAATCTGTATCTTCCAAATGGTGTACCGAATGTGGTTAGCAAAGAAGATTTCTGGATAAGCAAAATTTCCAAAATGAACTCTGCATCTAGGACAGAAAAAAAACAGTGGCATTTGGCATGATGGTAGCAACTTCTTTGACTGTGTGCATTGAATGATGGGGTATTTTTAATGCTTTGTTTAAATCTCTTGTATCAATACATATTCTGATATCATCTGATCTTTTTAAATGAGCTACCACCATGAAGGATACCTATTCAGTAGGCTCTTCTACTGGACAAATTACTCCTAGCTGCAGCATTTTGTCTAGCTCAACTTTGACTCTGCTCTGCATAGCTACTGGAACTTTCCGTGCTGGTCTGACAATTAGGCTGACCTCTGGGTGTAACTTCATAGAGTGCACAACTGGTAGTGTGCCTAGTTTGTCTGCAAAAATATCAGCATACTCAGAAAAAAATAGTTTGAGCAAAATTTGAACTGTTGTCATTCAGGCTTACATGGTAAACTTTATTAAATGAAAGAAGTCCTATTTTCAAACTGTCTCTGAGGCCTAATAATGACTGCACGTGTCTCTTGACTACGAAAAATTGCAAGTCATAAGTGTTCCCAGTAGAGTAACATAAAAGCACTACTGAGCCCTCGGTTTGAATCTCTTCACCACCATAAGCAACAAGCTTTGCACACTTTGTCAAATCAGGTTGTTCTGCAGCTTCTGCTCCATCTAGTAAACATTTCCGCTGAAATAACATTGCACTTTGAGCCATTGTCATCTTTGAGCTCTACAGGACTCTCATTAATCCAAACAGTACAAATTATTTCATTCTTTGCCCACAAATCTACTACATTGACTGTTTCACCAAGCACAGACACACCATCAACATAAAAAGTAGGGTTGCAGCTTTCTACTTGATCAACTTGCCTCCTGGAATGCCCTCTTTTAATAAAAGAATATGCCTTATTTGATTTACAAAATCTTTTGAAGTGATTCTACTTATTGCAAGAATGACACTGCTGACCAAAAGCTAAGCACTTTTCTCTTTTGGACTCATTATTTCCACCAGAATTATGACAGTTGTTTATGAAGCTAGGTGGGGACACATGTTTTGACTTTGCTGATGCCCCCCCTATGCTTCACTGAGGATGCTCTGGAATTTGCTGGAAAGACTCGAGGTTTCCCAGAGACTGTTACGGGACCTGCAGTAGCTGCCATGTGCATGGGCCTGTTTCTTTAAACCATACTATCAACATGACCTTTGTCACTGTGCCTTCTGTTGCTATTCTCATTTGTAAGCATACCTGTGTGCTTTTCTGTAAGCTCGTATATCTGGCAAATCTCAATGGCCTTATTCAAAGTTAAATCACTGTCTCAAAGCAAAATCTTTCTCACTGTGTCATTATTAATACCACACACAAGCCTGTCTTTTATCAACTCATCTCTCAAATCACCAAATCTTTACATTTTAGCTATGAGAAACAAGGCTGCTATATATGCTGCAAGAGTTTCACCAGGCTTTTGATCTCTTCTGCAAAATAAGTGCATTTTCATTGTAATATTTGTTTGGGGTTTACACATTTCTCCAAATTTACATTTTAAGCATTCATGGTCTTCCCTTGTTTCAGCCGGTACCACTATATGATGGTCTTTCCCCAACCCTGCAAACACAGCAGGTGCATACACAAATGAACGCTCTCTTTCAATGGCCTCTGAATCAGCTAAATTAAGCAGAATAAATGCCTTTGTACATGTGTCTTTGTCAGAAGAAGCAGCCTGTATGAAAATATCATATTTCTGCTCAAACACTCTCCGATTTTCTGAAATATCATCAAACAAGTGGTACGGGTGTGAGAAATCCTTCTGCCATGCCCACAGATTATAGTAAAACATAATGCAAAATTGGCCCTTGTAATTATGTACAATCATTCTCACACACACACACACACACACACACACACACACTTGTAATAATATTGAAATGCACAATAAACTCTTCAAAAGACTGTACTCTGTGAAATATGCTTTGAAATAACTGTACTTTGCAAAATATTCTTTGAAACAACTTTACTTTGTGAAATAACTGCACTGTAATACTGCACAAACTTGCAAACACATTGCACACTTCGGATATTCTGAATAGCTTTAGTTAATATAAAAAAGTAGCACATAGCAAAAACAGCGGCTGTTTTCCTTTTTTCGTACATTTTATGCAATTCAGGTATTGTTTCAAACATTTTCATAATTATTTTGCAGATTTGTATCAATATGTCGCAGTTTCAGACATTTCGTTTAATAAGAAATTTGTTTTGAGTGTTCTAAGTGCTTTGTTTTATATTTATAACAAAAGATCATTTAAGCGAGTTTAGTACCCGGAATTTGTTTCTGACCTGTTTTGTGAGTTGTTTGAGAAGTAGGGATGATCCACTCCTGTATATTCTTCCAACTTTAACCGGTTGCCTCATGGCTGTTACTCTGGATCCCATTCTGATAACATGTCGCTCTTCTTATGTGCATTAAGAAGATGTTCCACTCCTGTATATTTCTCCAGCTTTAACTGGTTGCCTCATGGCTATAACTCTGGATCCCATTCTGAAACCATGTCACTCATGTGTATTAAGAAGGTGTTGAGGCTTGGGTGTTAAGTAGTTCATTGCATATAAATACATTAGAATGGATAACAGGAACACTAAAGTTAAACAAACTATCTAACTAACTGACTACATACTTGCTTGCTCACACTCAAAATGGCACTGTTGCTTGCTCATGCTCAGTACTTATATGCATGTGCTGACTCACTGGAAAGCTTCTTAAAGGTATATCACACACTGTGATCTACATGGAGAATCTGTAGACTTATCCCAGCAGTGCAGTTTTAAAACCTTTCTGTCATACTGACAGATATCTTGTTATGAATGAAATACATTACAGGTTATGTTATGTTATCTGCTCTGACTTGAAACATAGACCGAAGCCTGGGAATACATTCTTGTTCTTTATCTATCTAGAATTGACTTGATTATGCACCTTTAGTCTCCATTACAGATTAAGCATGTTTACAGTGTACTTATGAGCAAAATTTGCAGAATTAACAATTTATTTATGTATAAATATATATAAAATTTCGAAATACTAATTCCCATGCTATAAATTATATATATATATAAATATATTGGATTCTTATACAAGCAGTAATCAAGCAATACCTGACAGGGTGGGCATTATCAGGAAATTAAATGCCTGGCTAGTAATGCTGCAGAATCAAGTCTTACCACCCCTGGAAGGATTCTCTGAAAATGCCCACCCTAGAGGGCATTATAGTGAGTAGAGAATTGGATAACTGTTAAATTTTGTATTTGTTTTTTATTACTATGCTTTTTTTATATTTCTGATGTAAAATAGTTCCTCTGCCTCAGGTTTAAAACTTGCTACAGCATATTTAATTGTTGTTAGAGGAAGTACTTTACATCAAAACTATAAGTTATGTAAGTATTTAATGCCCCCACACACACACACACACACACACACACACACACACACACTCACACTTGTCCAGCAATTGCAGGCACTTTATTGACTAACTACACCTCAGATGTCTTGTGATGGAATGAATGAAAAAAAATCATAGAATGCAAGGTATTGCAACCCTCCCATAGCTCTTAACTTTTCCTGATTTTGTGGAATTTCCCTGATTTTCCACATAGTTAATAAGTTCACATGTCCATATGTGATTACAAGGCTAATGGCCATAAGAGGCTTTTTTTAAGACAAGCCATGCATTCTCATTTGTAACTAACAAGATAAATTATACAGGAGCATCTAGTTGGGTTTAAGTTTTATATCATTTACAAGCTGCATCTATCCAAAAGGGCATGGGTAAATTTCCAATGCCCATCCATTGGTCTAGGTTGCATTTGAACAGAGTCAGGGATGAATTCTGTTTCACATGGATAGGATACCTGTTCCAGAGTAGGAGTTGTCTCCAAGACATGTATCTGTACTTCCATCATGTTCTATTTATGTTGAAAATGAGGTTTAGGTCCTTCAGTTGAATATTTCTAATGCTGTTAGGCTTGTGGATGTACAGCAATTCCATCAGTACTGGATCAGAGGATGCCTTGTAAGGCAGGGATAGATAACCTTTCAGTCATCTGTAGGAGACTGAGTGTAAAGATAAGGCTTTAAGGCAGTCTGCATATTCCATGGATTTAATGCCTTGTATTCATTTTGCGAGGAATCACTGTGATTGTTCCAGTTTTTGCACATACCTGGTCAGGTGCGTACCAAACCGGGTACTGTATTCAATGATTGGCCTAATGAAAGATGAGTACAGCAGGACATTTACATCCTTGGACTTTGATGCCATACACTTGCTTATAAGTTGTGCAGAATGATTTTTTACAGCAGTAGACACATGCTGGTCAGCGGCCAAGTCACTGTCCATATATGTTCTCAGACTTTCCAAAGGATACTGGTATACATTTTTTGGCATTCATTTTTAGACCTGACTCTGGAACCAGTTATTAGTTTGCGATGAGCCCTCTTTGAGGATATTAGTTTCCTTGAGGGATTCTATGATTGTACCAAGATTGCAGTCATCTAGTCCTTTGACTTAGCTTTGAATTCCAAAAAGTAGTTGCCATAAAGGAGTGGCCCCATCACTAAATCTTGAAAGATTCCATCTGTGCTGACCTTTTTGTGAAGGTAGAATCCTCTATCTTCTCTTCCTGTGTCCTATCTGTGAGTCAGTTGGCAATCAAATTGCTGGCATAGACGTTAACTCCTAGTTTTGTTAGTTTGCTAACTGTGCTGTAATGGGGAATAGTGTTGAATACTTTGGACATGTCAAGATAGGTAGTATGAACCATTTTGCCCTCATCCATAGCTTTGGTGACTTTCTTGTAAAGTCCACAAAGTTGAGTAGGTGCAATCTAACTTTGATGAAACCAAACTGAGTTGGATCCAGTCGCTGATGGTTTTCTGTAGCTCTGTTTGTAATATCCACGATAATGCTTTTTTTTCTCAGAATTTTTTTATTTTTTAAATACAGTTGAATAAATTCCATAGTATTTGTATATAACATCTTAAATAACTATGTACACTATTTATATCAGCCTGCCACTCTAACAGACCTCAATATATACAATTACTTTATAGGTATAACAATCCAGTTATCAGAGTGTATCTGTTCAGTTATTGCAAAGTGTCAATCAATGATAAGACTTTTTTCCATGGATTGTTAATAAATGGCTTAGGATCAGTCCTTAATTCTTTAATTTTAATTTCCAACAATGCTGTAGTCTTCAGTAGGCTGCAGAAGTCTTCCAAAGTCAGTATTGTGTTTGTATTCCATCTTCTTGTTATACACTTCCTTGAGATTCCAAGTATTGTCCAAACTAGATAGATATTTGACTCATTCAAATGAGGACCTTCATATACATTTAATAATACTAGAGCTTAAGATAAGTTAAACAATTCATTAAATAAAGCTTGTAAAAAGTTTTTAATACCATTCCAAAATGGCTTAATTTTAACACAGTCAAAAAATGTGATTCCAATCTGCATTGTGTATTTTCTCACACCCCCAATATATTCCCTTTGTGGAAGAATTAATTTTAGTAATTCTATCTGGAGTTAAGAATGCTCTGTGCAAGCATTTCCAATTAAAAACTTTCCAGTATTGTGTAAAGGATGTATGTTTTATTGATAATAAAATATTTGATTTAATTTCTTCAGTTAGCTGTAATGAGTGTCCTTTTGTTATATAATTCCAATATGAAGATTTGGGTGTTATTTTTTAATTTATTTATCTCTTGTAAAATTTCGAAATACTAATTTCCATGTTATAATCATTATATATGATTTCATATAAGTATTTTGTGAGTTTAGGTATTTCTTTAAATGAAGAATTACTAATTCTGCATAAATCATGCAAATAAGTCAGAATGCTTTGCATAGTTAGCCAATCTTGTTGTGGAATTTTGTATATTGTTTCTATTGTTTGCATATCCAGAACTTTTAGTTCTTCGATACATTGAAACCAACAAACAAATCCTTTCTGTTCCCAGGAATTAATTATTTCTCTGTATATTTTATGTGGATAGCTCTTTGTAACTATGAATGGTATTAAAAGATAAAACCAGATTTTTAAATCTGTATTTGCATTAATAATTTTCCTAAATGAGCCAATGTAATAATTAATCATACGAGTTTTACTGGGCTTAGTTATGTTATATCGCATACTAATACATAATATGTGGCATGGCAAATTGTTTTTATCTGTTACTTGAAATTTGTTTTGTAAATCAAATTCATTTATTGATATTACAGTTAGTAATTATTTCCAGTTTGCAGAATAATTTGGATTTATCCAATCTGAGATTGTTTTAGATATTGATGCTTTTATATATTAAAAATACACAAAGTTGTTTTAAGAATCCACTGAACAACACTTTAGTGTGGATGCTTTTATATATGTTTCTATATCAGGAAAGTTTAATCTCTCTGTTTCCATGGTCTGATATGATATATTAAAGCTATTTTGGGAAACCATAAAAATTTTATTAGGCATGAGTTTATTTCTTTGAGTATATTCCTTTCTGGTAACAGTTGAATTGCCAAAGCTATATATAGAATCTTGGGTAGTAAAACCATTTTTAGTAACTGTAGTCTATCGTCAAATGTTAATATTATTTTGTTCCACTTTTCCACAGAGATTTTAATTGTATGATGATATTATTGTAGTTTTTTGAGACTAATTCATTATTATCCTTGCATAACTCAATTCCTAGATATTTTAAGGTAGATTCTTGTTTCCCTATAATGTGATTCCCCTTCATCTGCAATTCTTTTTTTATTATTTAAAAATAAAAATTTTGATTTTGATTTATTGAAATGGAGTCCTGAAGTCCTATAAAATGTGTCAATTAAAATATCTAATTCTTCTAATGTCTTTTTTGTATTGGATAATGTTACTAATATGTCATCAGCAAAGAGCATTACTTTACAATGATATTGTTCATAAACATCTACTCCTTTGATTTTTGTATCATTACATATTGAATCTGCCAATATTTCAATAGCCAAAGCAAATAGAATCAGTGACATAGGACATACTTGTTTACTACCCTTTGTTATATGTATAGATTCAGAGGTGAAAGGACCAAGCTTAACATACGCTAAATTATTTGTATATATATTCTTTAGTAGATGAACAAACAGAGGAAATTCAAATAACACCAGAAATTTGAATAAATAGTCCCAATTTAGGGAATCAAAGGCTTTCTCTGTATCTAAGCCAATTATGAGTGTTTCTTTATTAATATCATTTATAAGAGAAATAATCCTTTTAATATTGTCATGTGTGTGTCTATGATATATAAATCCAGATTGATCATTATTAATTATTTTGGATAGTGGTATTTTCATTCTGTTATTTAATATTGTCATAAACATCTTAGAGTCATTATTTAATAATGATATTGGTCTATATGAGATACAGAGGTTTGGGGATTTGTTTTCCTTTAGGATTGGTCTGATTAAGGAATATCTACAAGAGGGTGGTATTAAAGCTGGTGACTGAATTTCTAATAGAGCATTATGGAAGAGGGATAGTATCTTTGAAGTAAAAAGTGTATATATTTCTATAATTATGCTATCTATACCTGGAGCTTTATTAGTTTTACCCTCTTTTATTGCATCTGTAATTTCTTTGTATGATATGAGTGCTTGCAGGTCTAGTTTTAATTTTTCTGGTATTTTTTAATATTAGAACATTTTTCATCTAGATTTAATTGATCAATATGTATATTTTCTTTTTGGAAATGTTCCATATAGTGATTTCTATCAAGAATGTCACCTAGATCTGAGACATTTTTCCCTTTCTTTTTATGGAAGATACTTTTAATGTTATTATCTTTGATTGTATTTTGATTCTTGTGGATAAATTATGTAGATATTTGGGAGAAGTGGTCACGGTATTAATTTTTAGTTTTTCTAAAGCTAAACTAGTTTTATGTGTTAGAATTTTCATTGTATTTATTGTTTAATACTTCTACTTTCTTTTTCATCTCCAAATGATTTAGATTTTTTTCTGCTTTTACCGACAAAAGTTTGGATTGTAGATCTAATAATTCAGAATCCCATTCTCTGATTTTTTTGTATACCAAGTTAGGGTTTTACCATATATGTAAGCTTTTAATGAGTCCCATATCACTATTTTATTTATCTCTGTGGTGTAATTGATATCTAAGAAGAACTGTAATTCAGATAATAATCAGGGGTTGAACTCTTTAATTTTAGTTATATATGCTGGAATTCTGGAGTTAAAGATTAATGGTTTGTACCCATTTTGAAGTTTTAGTATCAATGAACTGTGGTCTGAAAAGGGGCAGGGAGTGACTGAGAAATTAATGATTTTAGAGTGTAAATCTTGGGCAGCAAATATGTTATCTATTCTAGTTTGGGTACCAAATCTATGATCTTGATGGGAAAACAAAGATTTATCTTCTTTAAATTTGAAAGTATCTACAAGATGAAATGATTCTACCCACTTGTTTAAAACTTTTGATACAGCAGATGTATGCAGCAGTCTTTTATTTGTAGTTTCCAAAATATCAAATATACAGTTAAAATCTCCTCCTAATATTAAGTTGCCTTTATAATTATTGGAAATGAAATCCAAGTGTTTTTTTAACAGTTCCTGATCTAATGCCTGTGAACCAGTATAGATTGGCTATGGTCCATATTCTGTTATTATATTTAACTATTACTAATGCCATAAGGCCTTCTTTGTCTTTATACTTATAAATGATTTCTGAATTAATCACATTTGTTTTCCATAACATTGTTACCCCTTTTGTCTTTGTCTTATAAGTGGATTGCACCAATATCATATATTCCTTAGGATGCCATTTGTAATTGTCATTTGTTTTGAAATGAGTTTCTTGAAGGAAGACAATATGTGCTTTGTTCAGTTTTAAATATTTCAGTAGATTTGATCTCTTGCTATAATTGTTTAAGCCATTGGTATTTAAAGACAATAAAGTTAAATCCATCTTAGTTTATTTAGACTATCCCCAGGATTCATGAAGCTTGCACCAGGCGCAGGCGTAGCGTAGGCGGAATAACGCCAAATATGGCCGTTGAGCGATTCAGGTACGATCCAATACCACGTGCACTACCGGCGTACGCCAGAACTGCGCAGCCCTCGGCATAGGTATGCTAATCACCCCATGCGCAGTGTCGCACCATGCAAATGAAGGCAGATAGTGATTCATGAAGTGGTGCAGGTGTAGCGTAAGCCCACGGAAATGTAAACCAAAAAACACGGTTTACATTTTCCCAAACAGAACATCGGAGCTATGGAAGCGGACCAGACTCATGTATTACAAAGTTAACATATGCCAATGGCGAAATACACAGCCAATGGCATAAGAAAAGATGCACAACACCTAAAAAACAACATTTAATGTCATGTCCACAGTAACGCACAGTACAACCGCAGGGCATGTGTGCGCAAACTGGAACATAAAGAAATTATATAAAAATGTCATAAAATCGCAATGTAATACAAATCAGGTTTACACCATAATACACAATGGTAGGCATGGAACACCACAACCAAGGTGCAAGGGTTGCTAAGGGCCTGCGACAGTGTTCGGCGTGGTAACTATGAATTAGTAGTCAATGCCATGCAAATGAGGCAGATAATACTGAATTACAAATGTCCCGCCGGATGAAGGTTGTACCATACGGTGCAGCGCTATAACACCGAGGAGTGGCTCAGAGGAGATACATGACATCAGCAGAGGGGTGTGCCACCGTAGCAGTAAGCACATTGGAGCAATGCAAATCTGGCCTGGCCATTGCTAAGCAAAGCTGCAGGACAGGGGTGGGGAGGAAGGTATAGAATCGTTTAGCTGAGAGCACACATGGTGCCCAAAAGCGCATGTGTACGGGGATGAAAACGTGCCCAAAACCCAGTAAGCGGATGCACGCGCCACGAACAATAGCACAAACAGGAAGGTCAGGGGAAGAAAAGAAGGAAATGCCGAAGTAGGGTAATTGGAGTACTAATGAGCAATCAACACCAATCAACTCACAGCGGCCAATCGACGGCAGCTGACAAGTCTGCTCGCAGAAACCTGCAAAACAGGATAGGGGAGGCATTGGAATGCAAAGAAAGGAGGGGAGGCATTGGATTGCAAAGATAGGAGATCTGTCATAGCAGAGCAAAGCAAACTGACAGTAGACCGGCAATAGCACACATTACGCAAGATACGCCAGGTCTAGGAAAGTACAAATGAAAGCAGGCTGCTGGATGCATGCCAGAAAATGGTAGGTGGAACGTGCAGAAATGTAAAGGGAAGGTCAAGAGGTAATCCACGGCAGCCATATGTAATTCAACACCAAAGGCACCACAATAGTAGTTCCGGTAGTAAAACACATAAGATACCCTGTAGCTACGATTGTACATACACACCCTATGACATCATCGGTGTTCACAGCACAATAGTATAAAGTGTGAAAGCACCCTACACACACCTGTGTATTCCCAAACACTGCACCATAGGTGTAAACACACGGGAATTTTTAAAATGTACATGTTGGGAGCTGCCATAGCTGTGATTCATCAGCATGTGTTAGAGACTGACGGTGTTGTGGAGGATGATGCCGACAACCACCGCAGGCCCTGGAGGAGGAGAAGAGTGTTCAGACCAAGGGTAACCTACCAGGGGCTACATGATCTGGAGATAGTAGAGCGTTACAGGGTGGACAGGGACATCTTACAGCAAATAGTGGAGCTGCGCCGGCCATGCCTGAGAACCAGAAACAACAGAGGGGAACCCATCCCAGTGGACACGAAGGTATGTGTAAGCTTGCGAATACTAGCCACAGGTACCTTTCAAAGGCCAACTGGAGATATAATGGGGATCTCACAGGCATCAGCATCCAGGGTACTACACCAGTTCCTGGATGCCATGTTACCACATGCCAATGAGCATATATACTTCCCCCGAACTCAGGAGGAGTTGGCCAGCAATATGCGTCACTTCCACCATGTGGCACACTACCCGGAGGTACTGGGTGCGATAGACTGCATGCACATACAAATCAAGTCACCAACCGGTGAGCATGGTAGGCGCTACATAAACCGCAAGGGATTCCACTCCATCAACTGCCAGGTCATGTGCAATGCCCAGGGCATTGTCATGGATGTGTGTGCTGGCAGCCCTGGAAGCTACCATGACTCCCATATCTGGCATGCCTCACAGCTGTATCAGGTATTTGTCATGGGGGACATCCCACATGGCCATCTTGTGGGGGGATGCTGGCTATGCACTGGAGCCGTGGATGATGACTCCCATCAGAAATGCACACACACCCATGCAAGAATGCCATAATGAGGCACACGCACAAACCAGAATCATCATAGAGCGTGTGTTCGGGATGCTGAAATCACGGTTCCGTTGCTTGGACACATCTGGTGGAGCCTTGCAGTACTCTCCAGGCACGTGTGCCCACATCATCATAGTATGTGCCATGCTACATAATATGATCCTGCGGAAACAGCTGCAGCAGGGACAAAATGGTGAAGGCCCTCATAGCCCACCGCAATTGCCAAGGCCATCACAGGCACAGAGGGATTCAGACCATGAACACACTGTGCCAGCCCCAGTAGGCAGACGGAGGCGTGCCCAATATGCCTATGCCTTGGCAAAGAGGGAACATATAGCACATACTCTGACAGTGTAGGCCCCTACGGACTGACACACCACTCCACCTGCACACACAGTAAAATGGATGGCACACAAACACGACCACCTGTAAATTGTAATGTATAGGTGGCCCACTGTGTGAATCCTACATAGGCAGCCCTCAAACATTGTACACACAACAGCTATTGGAACACGGAATGTCAACACCTGAACAGTACATGCGCCTATCAGCATATGGTGGTGCTGTGTGTATAGGTTCCCAGGTACATCGGTAGGTACACGGCCGATTGTCAGAGGCCATACACCAAACGGGGCAAACAGTGTCCGCTGTCGCCACAACATCGAGTAACCAACTGTCGCTTAGTGGAGCAGAGGCAATTGTGGGAGCACATGTGTGTAAGCACTGTTCTGCACACACTCAGCACGGAGTCCCT
Organism: Protopterus annectens; assembly: GCF_019279795.1. Lineage (NCBI taxonomy): Eukaryota > Metazoa > Chordata > Ceratodontiformes > Protopteridae > Protopterus > Protopterus annectens. The sequence goes on from NC_056733.1 coordinate 300,233,345, forward strand.
GCTGCATTAATGAGGGGCTCCACATAATATAATCATGGATGTTGTGTCAAGGCATGGGGTGTACCCATGACAGGTATTCGTCACCCCAGCATGCTCCACCCACGGTCGTTTGAAGGTGTAGCACAGTATCGTGTGTGGCTCACTGTGATATACATACCCAATGCCGGAGCACATCCAGTAAACATCACATGGACATACCATTAACTGGACTCATCAATATGTAAACTAACTGAGTTACCCATGTGAGTGCAGTATGGAGTAACAGCCGTAGTATACTCCACGTACAAAATGACATAACACGTGTACAAATCCCAGATGGCCATGTGTTAAATGCAGTGACCGTCATGCATGTTCCCGGTCCCACATCCTGCAAGGGATGTAACGTAATCCCGAAGGCACGAGTAATGCATGTCGGATGCAGGTCATCAGATCATATGTGTAGCACACGTTAGCGGGAATATGCATTGCCCACTGCTGGTAAGCGACGTTTAAATATGACTATATGGATATGCGCGAAACAGGGATAAGCTTCTCCGAATATCGTGCAGATCATGGTCAATGATGTCCAGAACAGGTGAAACCAGCATTATTCACCCCTGTACTAATAGCGCCTGCTCTGAAGGGTAAAACGACCACTGCCAGGAGTAGAACACGCAATCATGTATAGAATCACCTAACACTATTGCTAGCCAAGATGTACCTATGGTAGGGTTGCCACCTCTTCAAATGACCAATGTGGGACATACGTCAGATGTCTGCAGGCCGACACATACACCCGGCCAGTACAAAATTCAGAACTTCACTGTTTTGCCTAGATAAAAGCTCATTCTTGTAATGTTTACTTACTTATTCTGTTTCTAGAACATATAGGTGGTTCAGATACAGAATAACTGTTTTATGCAACTATTACATAAACTATAGGAAATAAGTATGTTCTAAAATCTCAGGACATTTGCCATGTTTACAAATATTTTGCAGGACACAACTGCCCAAAGAGGGACTGTCCCTCACAGAGTGGGACAGCTGGTAACCCTAACCTACGGCAGGTGTGTAATGTGACAGGTACAGACACAAACGTGCAGAGTCCAGGAAACAGTATACACCAACAAGTACACAATGAAAGGTGTAGCTTGCCTGTCACTTTCCCGTCAGATATATATATATATATATATATATATATATATATATATATATATATATATATATATATATATACACATATATATAATACAGATAGAAAGGGCGATAGAGTGATATATGTTGATATATACGGATTCAGCGATATCTGCAAATATATATAGATAGGTCAACGACATTCATAACACCTTGGAGGTACAAATAAATAGGATACCGCCAACTATGGAATGTGTAACATACCGACATGCGTAACCACGAGGCTGAAAGACCGAAAGAACACAGTACCGGAACAGTACAACCGCGAGTAATAGTATGATGATATGAAGGGACATTTAGTTACCGCTGCCGGTGTTGCGGTCCACGTAGGTACTGTGTTCAACTGTGTTTGTGAGTGCCGTAGTCTGTGTATGTGTGTGTTGAGGGTGTGTGTGTGTGTGTGTGTGTGTGTGTGTGTGTGTGTGTCCGCATCATGTGTCTGTTAGTGCCAACTCGGAGGTAGATCATTACGGTAGGTGTGGGTATAGCTAGCCGTAGGCATACGGTTACCACCTGTCCCACATTAGGAGGGACAGCCCTCCCTGAGCAGGTGTGTCCTGACATAAAACATTACAAAGGGCAAATGTCCAATATTGTAGGACATTAATATGTCCCATATATAATGTAATAGTTGCATTAAATAGTTATGCCTGTATGTAAGAAACGTAAATGTTACATGCAATATGATAAGTAGCCAAAGTCCCACAATAGGTATGTATTGAGGATAAAAGTATGTGCTAACCTGTGTACTGACCGTGGCTATGTGTTGGCCTGTAAACACCGCTGTGCGTCCCGCAAGTGTCCAACAATGGCCATATGAAAAGGTGGCAACCCATGGCAAAGAGGTTCTGTTACCAACACAACCGCAATGACTGCAAATATCTGGGACAGAAATACATGGGATAGCTGTCATTTAGACATATCCCTTTACATATCGCTGCAATTCCGGAGGTATGGAAGTATCAACCTCACCTGCATACTATATAGAAACCAATTAACAATGGCCCAATGTACAATCCCGTAACATAAGTCTACTAACTGATAGCTCTTTAATTAGGGATGGAGCCCACACACATATATATGGAATATGTAGAAATGCAAGCCCCACAAACCTGTATATGCTACACCCACCGACATCCCCCACACTAGAAACTATAGCAATACAGACTGTAATAACAGCACAAACATCCAGTCAGTCAATTACATCTGCAGAACCATCAACATACCTTGTGAGAGACACAATTAAAGGCGCCATGCAAAATTGCAGCCGTTATATAATGGAACAAACGGCGATGTTACAGGTTTTGTTTGCAATAGTCCGTTATCAGACGTTGGGATGACAGGTACACCCACATGTTGAACCACATACTCTAGCTGTCACACACAATCCACGGGGGACATGAATCCAAAGTATAATTGTCTCTATGCATAGCAGTTGCAATTACACATAACAAAACACAATACAGGCCGTCTCCCTGAAGGTAGGGCAAATGGGCAATGCCCAAGTGGAGAATTCAATTATACCCCACTGTTGCCATGTAATTGGTGAATGGAGTAGCTGCACAGCTGATATGCAAGTAATTAGTCACTCAGGAACACCAATTGGTGGGAGGAAACCACATGTTACAGGTATCGACGTATATAAGGATGACTTGCCAGACATTCAAACCGTATGCTCATACAAAATACCTGTTTAAGCAGTGTGAGAGAGATAGAGACGAAAGTCCATAATGATAACAAGGTATGTAGAACACTCGGTATGTAAGTTTATGTATAGCATGTTTTTTATTAATTATTTACTGTATGTATAGCCTGGTTTGCATTAATTAAAAGTGTCCGCAATGCATAAAGTGGGAAAAGGTATTTATGTAGTGATGTCTTGCTGAGCATACTAACGCATGTAGAAACTGTGCGTCCAGCAGTGGGCCACAAGGTACACATCACAGACACCACAAGGGATGCTACATGAGGGCTTTAAACAGAACAATTCCATACAACCCATCAGTGGTAGGGTATGTCCAACAAGTACGTGCCATAGCAGGGGATAGTATATGTTGATATACTGTCACAGTAGGCATGTGTATGGGCATATAACGACAATGACATGTCTAAGGTGGTCCCGCTGTGCAAGTATGCTTTGCATTATGGGATACTATGTGAAATATGTGTAATGTATAGTATTGTAGGTAGATATGTCAGATATTCTACACAGCATAACAGGCATATCATGCATACCAAAGGTATCGTCTATTGGCATGTACAATAACAGGATACATATGGCTTGTAGGCATGGGACATTGCAATAGCATGATAGCTAATCTAAATGGAAGGGCTACCAAGTAACCATGCACAAAGGACATGTAATAGCTTCACAGGTTCATAGTGGGGTACTATGCAGTCTGGCAAGTCTATGTGTAAGCACAACTACAGTGTTCACACCAGTGGCACCTCTCTAGGGTAGTGTCCTGTGAACAGCAGAGCCATGTGTTACCTGCACCTCTGCACAGTACAGCCACTGCAGTGATCCCTGGCATACATGTGTCTCCCAACCACCAAGGGAGGTATCACATGAACAGTGCTACTGAGTGTCCCTGCGTGATGTACATAGGACTCATGTTCCAAAGCATGGTGAGTGTCCGGTTTGGGAATGTAACCCTCAAGCACATCCCACTCATTGTTGCATGTGTGCACATATCCATGAGCATGTTGCTCACAGTGGCTTTTGCTTATGTCACATATGTGGAGTATATCCATTAATATTGTTGTGGACATGGGCCCTGTCTGTTCAGCAGAGGTCACCCCTGAGTATGTAGTATGCAAATGTGTACAGACGTGGTGTCCGTAGTTCAGCCGCATACTTTAACTGTCGGAGCTCAATAAACGTCATGGCGTGTTAATGGTGTGGTATGTAAAGCTGTAGCTGTTGTGTAAGGTACACCCTAAATGGGGTGGTGTACCCTTGAATGTGTGTAGAAGTCTTGAGTTCAGAGGTACAATGGGTGCCTATGTACCAGCTACACACCCAGTACAGATAAGTGTGGCCACGTAGAAGGATATCCATGCCACAGTGGCAATACGGTAACCACAGGAGTGGGTGCGACATACGTGTGTACTACAAACATGTACAATGTGACATGTATGTAGGGGACTACCACCTATGTGATAGTCAGTGGGTGAATGGTGTAATGCAAAGGTGATGTTCATGCACCTTGTGTCATGCAGCTTGAGGCCATGATATTCATATCAGGTATCTGTCACAGTGACACCCATATGGATGGAGTCAGTATCAGCTGGTGGATCAATCATGGTGCTTTGTATGCAGGGGTTTGTAAAGGGAAGTCCCTCTGTGCTAGCCTGTACCTCAGGGAAGCATATACTGAACATGAGGGGCCCAATGACTGAGGACTGTGGTATGCCAAATGTAACTGAAATGCAGTAGGTACTATGGTATGCTACCCTCATTGTGTGTGTCCTGTCCATGAGCCACGTTGCATAACATCCTGAGACATAGGGTACGATGTGCAGGTGGATGTGTATGTTGTCAATACCAGAATGGAGAACGGTGCTGAAAGGCAATGAGAGGACAATGTAGGATGTGTGGACTCCTGTACCATCATCAACTACCCTGGTAACTGTATGAAAGGAGTCCACCAGGTGTAGGGGCCATGCTCTGGCCCTAACAAGTCCAACCCGGTGGCATCAAAGGACCGGAGCCCAACAATGTCTCTGTGAATGACGTCCTTGATGATGTGCCCCATAGCCATGCAGAACAGTCCAGTCAGGTGTGTAGGACTATAGTCCCACTCGTGCATTGTGGTGCCACCTGTGTGGAGTGTGATAAATGTTGCTGTGTGCCATTCAGGGGCCACAATGTCTGATACAAGGCTATTACTGAATATGGTGGCCTAGTGGGGAGACATGTCATTCAGAGGTTTGTGGACATCACAGCCTGGGACTTTGGAAGGTGACATGGGGCCAGTGTCCCAGGACATATAGAGTGCAGGTTAGTACTGTGTAGGTGTGACCGCAGGGACACCGCAATGTTCCTGCATGGATTGTGGCCCTGTAGTGAGTGAGAGGGTGTAATGTTAGCATTGAATCCATCCGCCAGCATGTTGCCAACATCACCTGGGTCTGTAATGTTCCTGAGTGACTGTTGTATGTGAGAGCAGATGTGGGTGTTGCCATCGACTACTGACATACCACCATAATGCCTTGTGGTACACCCAGGAATGTGTCGCAGTAATGTTTACGTAGCTAGTCTTGGAGTATGTGATGAGGGATCCCGTGGCCCTACCGAGGCTGACCAGTGAGCTACCCCACCCATGGGATTGTACACCACTGTGCAACAGCCTCCACCTGTTGTTGTACATTATGTCCATGGAACTTGACCACCAGAGTGGCGTCTGTTATCTGGTGTGTACCATCATGGCTCTGTGTGGAATAGCATGATCCATGCAGTCGTGTACATGCTAATGAAGTGCACTGGGGTATGTTTCAGCATTTGTATGTGCATTGTCCATCTGCACGGGTGTCATGACGTTAACAACCGCTGTCATAAGACGTCTGTAGTAGGTGTTGTAGTACTCATGTACTGTGTATGCCGTGAAGGGTGTGGTGCCGGGATGTGGCTAACAAGGTTGATTAGCATATGTTCGGAATCCACCAATGAGGGGATAACCCCAGGTGTGGAACACCAGTCACATGTTGGTAGTGTTCATGTCAAGGTTAATGTTGGTCTTGGAGGTGGTGTGTATGGGTTGATCCAGCCGAGTGGAGGTTATGACTCATGGATGTGTCGGTACATGAGTGGCTATCCCAGTTAAGTGTGGGTAGTGTCAGTCACACATCAGTAGTAGCTGTCTGAGCCCTACTGTCCAGTACACCAACAAATGAGGTCTGGTAACCGTGGGGTATGTTGTTGAATCTGTAGCTTGTTACAATGTGTATAGCGGTTCCAGACACAGTTAGTTGCACGTGGAGCACCTCTGATGCATTGTGCTAAGTAACTAGCCAGGATGTGTGTACAACATAGTGGGATATGGGAACACCTCAGCTGTGGGTGTGCCGGTCCAGGTATGTGCCTGAAAGGTATGGTCTGTCTATAACCTGTCATTGCAGGTGTGCTCTGCAGAGCCTAGAGGCAGGTCCCAGTCACTGCAGAGATATTGGAGTGGTGCATTATAAGGTGTGCCTTGCCTGTGTGCATCACAGAGGAAGATGCAAGCATTGTGTCACATGACCCCATGTCTTGCTTGCCAGTTCCCATTCTGCCGGTGACTGTTATTGGAAACTGTGCAAGACAGGCAGTATAGAAGCAGCAAGAGCCTTACATGTGATCTGTACTCCCAGGGCTGACAGGTGCAGGTCATCTGTGCCAAAGCATTGTGTTTGACCAGGTCAGTCAAAGCGGACAGATACCAGATGCCTGTGGAATGACAGCAGAAGCATAGGCAACTGTTGAAGTGACACAGTCAGTCATTGTACAGTGGTATCGGGTCCGGATGAATGCATAATGCTCCCCAGGGCTAGGCCCACACCTTCAGGGCTACAAGACTGGTGAGCTATTGCATGTCCCTGCACACGTAGTCTGTGAAGTGGCATCTCAGGGCAGTCACACTAACATGGAGAATGACAGTCACATCGTACCTGGTGAGGTGTGGCATGGGTGCATAGGTTATGTTGCAGAACCAGTTACCCGACAGCAAGATGTAAGCGACTATCGCCTTGTGTAGCCTGCTGTGTGGAACTGCAGTGTGACCGCCTACAGAGTCACCTATGACTGGTGTGTTGTGTATGTTATAACACCCTATTGGCTGTATGTGATGGGCACACATGAGTCTGTGGGCTATAAGTTGGTGATGTTGTGTTCCGTGATGGGGGCTGCCTCTGGTGCCTACACAGAGTATGGAGAGGTACTGCACAAGTTGTCCTCGTATGTGTGGCCTGTGGTGGAGATCATGTGAGACTATGTGATGAGTGGGGTGTGTTGCGAATGTTACACATCCCCACATGACTGTCAGGTGCAGTCAGGGTTGGTGACAGCATTACCCCCCAGCAGGGCTGCATAAGTGCATCCCCCACAGGCTGTAGTGTCGTATGTTGGGAGGTGAGCATTGAATGTGTACATGAGACAATTGCTCTATTGCCACATGTACGACATATCCATCATATAGACAGGCAATAGCACTGGTACGTGACAGTTGGACATGCCTGTATATACAACCATGTCTCACAGGATATGTAAGTTACATGTGTACAACAACTGTTGTACCATAAGCAAGCTGGAAATTTTAGGACAGCCAGTGTACCTGTGGGAAATGGTGTGGAATGGGTGCTATATTAATCAGTAGCTCATGACATGCTCACAAGTTCTGAACAAGTGCCTAGCATGACCATACAATACAGATAGGGTGTTGGATAATATCAACCCACAAGTGGTGACGACAGTCATAATGGGTGGCACCGCACTATAACCCTGCTGAGTATGGTGTGCATGTCCATGAACCATTATCACTGTAGATGTTAGCAGTACAGATGTACAAGACAGTACGGATGTTTGATTACAAATACCTTTGTATGTCACAGGAGTGTTCTACCAGTGGCCTGTTGACAGACTCACAACTACAAAGGTGCCAGAGTGACATGTGCATATCACACCAGTGCCAGCTACAGTAGAACAGGGTTAATGTGTTGTACTCCACCCTCATTGTAGCCCATACCACACAGACAAATGTTAGGCATCTGTGTATGTAAGGATGTGAATGGCCATGACCTATGAGGAATAGCTGTGTCAGTGTTGTGAACAACATACAGAATGGGCTGTGTGGGTGAGGTGTGTGACATATGTGCACATTCTGATGGATGATATCAGCATTGTCACCGCTAGGTGAACATCCCTGTACCCATTAACTACCACCTAGGCTGTGGTCAACATTATGGACACTGTGTAAGGGATGGTGCTGTGCAGTACACCTCCCTGCCTTGGTGACATCTCCAGGCCCCTTGGGTAGTCATACGAGGTACCCATGTCATGACAGGGTGCCATCCATGAGCACGGAGATCATTGGACAGGCATATACAGCACTGGGGTGACCAATATTGGATCACATATCACCTTTAAGGGATAATGGCCATGCATGGATGGGCGATACCAGCCTTCACAATCCTCACCTCCACTATGCAGCATGCTGTCTACCTTGCATAAAGACATTTGCTACACCATGATGATGGACATGCTACATGTCCATATCCTGATCTGTAAGACATACGTCATGGACAGCCACCATCCTAATACTAGGATCGCCACATGCTGGACAGATCCCTGTGCCATACATGTGACATACTCCCGCCAAACCATGCAACCCTGTCCATCAAAGCTGCACATGTCATCCCAGTCATACATGGTGTGATGGCCGCATGGTAGATGTAGTATCAACTGTCCGGATCAGTAATGTGGCACTGATGCACCTCGCGGTGGCATAATGGCTGTCTGTTACAGCTAGGAAACCTTGCCCATACATGCTATGGTTGATAACCATCCCTGCGAATGACGTCCGACTAGCCATTGTCCCATGTCTATCACATGTGCAACACAGGCGATCCGTGGCAGGATGTTGAACAGCTGTACAGTGCTGTGTAGATGTATATGGCAAAACACATGCATGTACAGGTGTCCATGCGTATGTGTGCATTGTCACTGCTCAAGTCCATTAAGGCTGTGTCTGTGTTGATATGTGACATATACACAGCATCAAGGTCAACAGCATTACCGTGGACACATCCAGGCATGTGCAGATAGGTAAGAACACCAGTGCAGGCAAATAGACATGCCCACATCAAGACAGCATTCACATGGAGTATGAACACTGTAATGAGGTGACACACATATATGGTGATGATATCCAATGCATAACGGGTGTTACATGTGTGTGACACAAACACGTCAGTCGTGTCAGTGTCATGATGATTTGCAAAGATAACTGTGCAGATGTACTAGATGTCATAGAAATGTATGTGCAGCAGTATCTCTGTACATCTCTGAAACTGTGACCTGTCACCATCATTATGTCTTACAGATAATGCCTCGTACACGCCTTCCAGCGTACAGCCGCCAGGAGGATGATGTCCTCATCCCGTACCTCCATGAGAACTACGAGGTGTTGTTCAGCCATGTGCCACAGCATGCCCAGCAGTGGATGACCTGTGGCAGGATCTACGCAGGAGGGTGAACGATGTGGGTGGCCATAACCGCACCTACCAGCAGGTGCGCAGACACTGCATGGACTTGATACGACATGCAAAACAGCGTGCCACTGCAATCGCCAGGGAACAAGGTGGAACAGGTGGTGGGCCACCAACCCAGCCCCCACTCACACACACCGAGGAGCTACTGGCCAGTCTGGGGACACCCTCAGAACAGCATCCACACACACTAGCTGCCATCGTGGAGGTGGGTGTCTCCCAACCAATGAGCCTGGAGTTGCCTGGTAAGTCAGTACTGCACATATGGCTATTATATCCCATTTAGTTGCATGTGTCACTGTACATTATGTAAAGTAACAACATATGCAAGGTATGTGGACACACATGCTGCATACTACAGTATGCTACCCTGTGTATGCACACATGTGCATACTATATGCTATTATACAGGCAAATGTGTTAACATGCACAGTGCACCCTGTGGCTGTCATACAGTCATGGATAATGTTCATACTGCTGTGTCACCCCTATACAGGTACCTCTGGCATGCCGCACAGACATGAGTCCATTGCAGGTGAGACTGTCATCAGTATCAGGCATGTTAAAGCATAGATCTATTTGCCATGTGGCCAGTTAACAGTTGCACACTTGATGTTCATTCCAGTCATGATATACAGGTCGCATCACCCATCATTCACACAGGCCACCCATGTGCAATATATACAAATGAAATGATACACCGACTTGAAACCACAGTAGTTGTCATTGCTACATGTGTGGTCAGCTGTGCATACAACGGTGGAGGTGTTCTACAATGGAGGCATATGTAGTATGCATTGGAACAACATGTGTGGTATGCAAACAGTACCACACAGTGAGCTGTGATATGGGCAGCCCACAGGTGTCACCATTGTGTTATATGCCCCTGCATTGGGTGCACACATTGTGATGTGCCATCTGACATGTCCCAGACACGTAGTGTTCTGGCTGCAATATTGTCACACTATCCCATGACCCATACCCCACATACCAAACATACAACCCGTTGTCTGCATAGCCCTGTGGATGGTGACATATCTGACATCTATGGGTGTATGTCATATGGGACAACACAGACATGTGAGATAGATGGCCATCACACACATTTGGCCAACACATGTGCACACATGGCCATGGGGATGGCCAGAGACATGTAGCCACACAGTAGATGTGATGTGTATACACCCTGTTGCACATTGTCCACACATGGTCCAATTATAGCCTTAGTTGACTGATTATACAGTTGATGTGGTACACTGGACATCCTAAAAGCCTGTGCACAGCTAGTGGAGGTGTCACTGAAGTCTACCATATAAGATCTGTTGAACATCACGACTGTGTCATAGCATGACAGTAGTCACCTGTACAGCTTCCACAGACATTGACACCACATCAGGCCACAGATACTGTACATTTCCCTTGCTGCTGTAGGACATCACCATTAGCTGTGCACCTCGTGTGTGTGGTACATCAATGTCATGTGGGAAATGGTGAATTGACATGTCCGCTATGTGTGGACATGGTTGCCAGGCAGCTAAGACCCTGTAGTTGTTGTGCAGGGGTGTCATCTGTAGGTCCTCCAGTGACCTGTCACTTGACACAGCATGGTTTGGTGTGTATACACCTCAGCATCGTGGGTCACAATCCACAGTTATGTCATGGGTATGCATGCAGTTATGGCTATGCAATGTGTACATATTATGCATTGTACAGCAATATAGATGCCTCATGATGCCATGCAATGGCACAGTGTCTGTACTTCACACTGTATAGCAATGTAGATGGCTCACACTACCCTTCCATGCTCATGCACATTTGCTAAACATGCATTCTATCTGTAGGGCATACAGACAACACCGCAATGTGATGCCCATTACGATGCTGTACATGTGTCAGGACACCATTGTGTCAGACATGTATGCATGTTAATGCACACGTCAGCAGATTACATGTCAAGGTCACGTCAGCCATGTGTACTGTTATCCTGTTCTGGTCCACATGGTGTATCACGGGGATGCATGCATACTACCATGATTGTGTGAACTGCATGGCTACTGATATGACACCTGCTTGCTGTAGTGTGCACCCCAGGGAGGTATGCTTACTAACACTATTAATGTCTGAGCTGCATGCCCTCTGCTGTATCACAGGCATGCTGCATGCCATCTGTCAAATCACATGCATGGTGTGTGTGTGTGTGTGTGTGTGTGTGTGTGTGTGTGTGTGTGTGTGTGTGTGTGTGTCTATTGTAATTTAGAGTCTTTCTTTGCATTCACAGGTGATGTAGGTGCGTTACCCTCCTGCGGTCCATCTGATGTTAGTGTCCCCACAGATACTAGCAGTGATGAACATATGCATGAGGTACAGGCAGGGTTGTCAGGGGCTGAATCTGTGCCAATGGTTGCCATCCCAGCTATGTCCCCTCTCTTCCCCGCACACAGTTCTGCTGCCAACACATACCGCATCACCAGTGGCCATAGAGGAAGGACAGTCAGCGTCTGTTAGCGTGGAACAGGAACGTGTGGTGGCTACAGAAGGTGTGTCTACACACCATGGTGTCAGTGTAATGACTGCAGATGTGCCACACAGGCATGTGGCCGGTGCTGCTCGTAGGAGGACCTCTGGCAGACATGCACCTGCAGGACAGAGCGCAGCAGCTGGTATCACCAGACGCATGTTCCAGACTGTAATGGCGGCACAGGCACGTGCTGAATGGCAGAACAGAGAAGGGCAGAGGCTGCAGAGGGCTGCTATCCATACCCTAAATGACAACATCCAGGCATTGGCAAATGCTCAACAGCAGATTGCTGATGTTCTGGACAGGCGATTGGGTGACATGGTCGGAATCCTTGACCGTGGCATGGCAATCCGCGAGCGTGAGCTGTCTGTGCTGGAACATCTGGTAGGAGTGAGGCATAGGCCACGTGGACGTAGGCCAGCTACACCACCTAGTGCAGGTCAACGTGAGCATGCCACCTCACATGCCCGCTCCCATAGTGCTGGTAGCAGTAGCAGTGCAGCTGGTGCTGCGCTGTCCACACCAGGACACAGCAGGCCACGTGGACATGGCCCTGGATGTTCCCAGTGGGGACACGGTTCCAGTGGACATGTGTCATCGGACAGTAGCCAAGCTGTACCTCCGCCTGGTAGTGCCCGTGCAACCCCTGGCAGGCACAGGTCACGTGGCCGGACACAGTGAGCTGTACAACCTGGTCTGTACAATCTGGAGCTGTCAATAATACCCCGTGTAGGCCTCACAAAAGGCAGAACTGTGTGCACACATACACGCACACAGCAAAGACATCTGTAGGGCACCACAACACCCACATGCATACTGAACAGACATGTCCAATCATATCACTGGCCCTTACCCACACACAAGATGTCATCCATTGGTGCAGCCTATGCCCCTGGCAAACATTATCACCCTGTGCATATGATGAAGCCTGTGCCGCATCCCTGTCATCCACACCATTGGTGCAGGGACATGCTCAAATGGTCTGATGCACAGGGTGAACAGAATAGTGAGAAGTGTATATTACATTAGTTGTGTAAGAATAGTGAGAGAAGTGTATATTACATTAGTTGTGTGTGAATAGTGAGAGACGTGTATATTACATTAGTTGTGTACTGTTGACACGCACCAGACATACCATGTAGTACAGGTTTAGCATGCATTGTTATATGTTCACAGTATGTGTCTCGGTAACAACAGTAACAGCATGTTGGTAATGATGCCCTGGTTCCCTCCTTATGGTCTACTTGCATGTGCCTACAGGTAGCACTGTTTGCAGTCTCCCATGTGTAACTGTGGAGTACTCACAGGCACATATGGCAATATCAGCATGCTATACGTAGCCTCAGCCTGACTGTTGGAAAGTCTAACATAACACAGATGTCCACACATATACTGATCCAGAAGCATGTGGGCAGTTTAATAGGCTACAGTGGCTAGAGACGTGACATCCATACCAGGTCACATCACAGGTATGTTGACATGGTGCAGGGGTTGTACACAGCGGTCTGGCCAATGATAATGTTAGAGGCCACTTGATAGCATGAGGCCTCACTGTGTAGCAGTAATACCCTGTCACATTACAGGAACATGCTCACACTCACGGGGTCAACAACACTATAACGCACACCCCATAGTGTTGAGGTGAGGACCCTTGCCTATGTGGTCATCACCGTCACAGTACTGTGAACCCACATGACGCGACACAGAGAAAGAACATGTACAGGTAGCCAGTGCGGCTGAGACCGATGGCATCAACAGGGTAGTGGACTGCATCACCATGAGGGGTTAGGGATCCTGTGTGTTCTGTATGGTAGCATACACCCTCACTCCATGCACCAGACAGCCATACATACCTACATACACACACACACTGTGGAGACCACAAATGTCATACACATATGGATAGCTGATGTGTGTGATACACACACCACACCTGCCTACGTCATGCTTTCCACACTGCAGTATGTACAGATCTCTACAACAGTGTACAGGGGTGTGTAACAATTGGGATGTATTCCCCACCATATGTGGCATATATGGTCACACAAGCAAACACACATGGCAGTACTGTGAATGATACACCTGCTATATGATGATACGTCTGACAGACATGCAGCAGTATTGGCCGCATTATGTGTACCAACGCTACCTTCGGCAATTGTGCTGCTATATGCACATGGGAGGATGTAAGTGTTACAGGTGTCAAGTGACGTACTGTCGGTAACACCTGACCGCTGTGTAGGTTTTATGTCTCCACCGTCAAGTAACGGTAACATAGCATACTGTTTGCACATGTAATGGTAGGATGGCATGTGACACACCTGTGAGCCATCCCCGGCAAACATCCATCTACACAGGTGGATCACCACTTTATGTACACACATCCATCCATACCTGCTGTACATCCTACCATACTGTCAGTATGTCACCATATACAGGTGTCAATGATGGGGCTGCATTGCAACTGCATGTTGTAGTTAGGCACAGATGAGTTACTTACATCAGCTACTGCACATGCATGGTAGCTGCATGCACACTACAGATTGTACATGTGTGTTGGTCCTACATGCCTGTCATGTAGCCATGTTTGTATGCATTGCAATTGGTGGACATGTGTGTTGACATACATAACACATGGACTGTTGTATGATATGATGGGTGTCATGGGTAACTAGTACAGAGGGAATGTGTCCTCGGTCAACATTGCTGCCTCATGTACTGTTAGCATTCAACAGCCATGGACCCACCTTCCATTTGCGTGCGTATGATTGCTGTAGCCACTTGTCTGCATGGAGGACAGCAAAAGCTATGCTATGTACATATGTGTTGTGTGTGTGGTCCATGCACATATCCACTGCAATTACATGTATGACATAGCCAAACATGTGTGTTCATTGGTGTACAGCGACAGTCATCTGTCACAGCTGTGTAAGACCCAGGGCCCCTGGTATGTGTAGAGCTGACCTGGTTATGTACAGTGGTATCATTGCAATGCATAACACATGATGGAACCCTGTCGGTACATGTGTAGTCTGCACAGTTGCTGTAGACCTATGTACAGTCCACTGGTCATGAGTCACACGGTGTTGTGTTAATGTATGGCTGTGTATTGCTGGTCCAATGACATGGTGATGTCGGAGGGCTACATTGTAGATTGTGGTGTGTACCTCTGTGATATGCACCTGAGACATCTGTGATAGCTCCTGAGTGTGTACTGGTCAATACATGTGAGTGGCCTTCATGTACGTGGGGACAGTAATACCATACTGTGCCCTTCCGTGTTTAGAATCTGTGTGCATGCAAGATGGCCCTTTGCAACTGCTAAGTGTGTGAGCATGCCCAGTACGCCGTTGTGTAGATGGACACACAGTACATTCCAAACTGCACTTCCATGTTTAGAATCCGTGTGCATGCATGCAAGATGGCCCTTTGCAACTGCTAAGTGTGTGAGCATGCCCAGTATGCCGTTGTGTAGATGGACACACAGTACATTCCAAACTGCGCCCTTCCGTGTTTAGAATCCATGTGCATGCAAGACGGCCCTTTGCAACTGCTAAGTGTGTGAGCATGCCCAGTACGCCATTGTGTAGATGGACACACAGTACATTCCAAACAGACATGTGATACTAAGCGTGTGGGCATGGCCATTGACATCCTGTATAGCGATGGTGGTCATCCAGGCAACAGATGTCCATTTTCAATGTCACGATGGATGCCTACATTGAACACACTGGTTGCTGTCTTGAAGGGTGTACTGTCTGTGGTGCATCCCGTATCTATGTAGTGTTGTTGTAGTGCTCCGTAGATATTTGGTTGCCCCGATCACACCACTGCCGTGTGTTTGTCTACGTCTACCTTGGGACAGTAATATGCTTTCAGACTGCTCACTCTCTATACATTCCCTATCGGCGTCCTTGCCTTTGCGGATGATGTCACCCACCTAGAAGTATGCCTCTGGGAGTGCTGTGCTCAGTAATCTCGGTAGCATGTTCTGTAAATGCGTAATGCTGTAGTGTGATAAGGTAGTTAGGTGTATGTTCGACTCCCAGCCCTGTCAAGTGTGTGTGTGTGTGTGTGTGTGTGTGTGTGTGTGTGTGTGTGTGTGTGTGTGTGTGTTTCCAGCTGCCTGGGGACACAGTAATGCTTTTAGATGCCTCACACCACATACATTCCCTATCGGCGTCTTTGCCTTTGCGGATGATGTCACCCACCTAGAAGTATGCCTCTGGGAGTGCTGTGTTCAGTAATCTCGGTAGCGCATTCTGTAAATGCATCATGCTGTAGTGTGTTAGGGTAGTTAGGTGTATGTTCGACTCCCAGCCCTGCCAAGTGTGTGTGTGTGTGTGTGTGTGTGTGTGTGTGTGTGTGTGTGTGTGTGTGTGCTCCCATCTGCCTGGGGACTCAGTCTTGCTTTTAGATGCCGCACACCACAGCAGTTTGCTACCGACGTCTTTGCCTTTGCGGATGATGACACGCACCTAGATGTCTGCCTCTGGGACTGCTGTGCTTAGTAATGTCGGTAGCGCATTCTGTAAATGCGTCATGCTGTAGTGTGTTAGGGTAGTTAGGTGTATGTTCGACTCCCAGCCCTGCCAAGTGTGTGTGTGTGTGTGTGTGTGTGTGTGTGTGTGTGTGTGTGTGTGTGTGTTTGCGCGCATGCTCCCATCCGCCTGGGGACTCAGTCTTGCTTTTAGACGCCGCACACCACAGCAGTTTGCTACCGACGTCTTTGCCTTTGCGGATGATGACACGCACCTAGATGTCTGCCTCTGGGACTGCTGTGCTTAGTAATGTCGGTAGCGCATTCTGTAAATGCGTCATGCTGTAGTGTGTTAGGGTAGTTAGGTGTATGTTCGACTCCCAGCCCTGCCAAGTGTGTGTGTGTGTGTGTGTGTGTGTGTGTGTGTTTGCGCGCATGCTCCCATCCGCCTGGGGACTCAGTCTTGCTTTTAGATGCCGCACACCACAGCAGTTTGCTACCGACATCTTTGCCTTTGCGGATGATGACACGCACCTAGATGTCTGCCTCTGGGACTGCTGTGCTTAGTAATGTCGGTAGCGCGTTCTGTAAATGCGTCATGCTGTAGTGTGTTAGGGTAGTTAGGTGTATGTTCGACTCCCAGCCCTGCCAAGTGTGTGTGTGTGTGTGTGTGTGTGTGTGTGTGTGTTTGCGCGCATGCTCCCATCCGCCTGGGGACTCAGTCTTGCTTTTAGATGCCGCACACCACAGCAGTTTGCTACCGACGTCTTTGCCTTTGCGGATGATGACACGCACCTAGATGTCTGCCTCTGGGACTGCTGTGCTTAGTAATGTCGGTAGCGCATTCTGTAAATGTGTCATGCTGTAGTGTGTTAGGGTAGTTAGGTGTATGTTCGACTCCCAGCCCTGCCAAGTGTGTGTGTGTGTGTGTGTGTGTGTGTGTGTGTGTGTGTGTGTGTGTGTGTGTGTGTGTGCATGCTCCCGTCCGCCTGGGGACTCAGTCTTGCTTTTAGATGCCGCACACCACAGCAGTTTGCTACCGACGTCTTTGCCTTTGCGGATGATGACACGCACCTAGATGTCTGCCTCTGGGACTGCTGTGCTTAGTAATGTCGGTAGCGCATTCTGTAAATGCGTCATGCTGTAGTGTGTTAGGGTAGTTAGGTGTATGTTCGACTCCCAGCCCTGCCAAGTGTGTGTGTGTGTGTGTGTGTGTGTGTGTGTGTGTGTGTGTTTCCAGCTGCATGACAACAGTACATTGCTTTGACAGTATTCACTCTCCATAACATCCGTGCGGCGTCTTTGCCTTTGATGCTGCTGTCTGCAGGCTAGACGTGTGCCTGTGTGAATCATGTGATCCACTGATCACGGTAGCGCGTTTTGTAACTGCGTAATGCTGTCGTGTGGTACAGTGCTTACGTTTATGTTCTGCTCCCAACCCTGCCACGTGTGTGTGTGTGTGTGTGTGTGTGTGTGTGTGTGTGTTTATATATATATATATATATGTATATATATATATATATATATATATATATATATATATATATATAAATATATATATATATATATATATATATATATATATATATATATATATATATATATATATATATATATATATATATATATATATATATATATTGTATATAGATATGTATGTTGGGATTATCACTCTTGACTGTGCTGCATTGTCTGTACGTGAGCACCTTGGATGTATGTACATCTGCTATGGCTCTGTGATAGTGCACATACTGTGTGCTGTAGTGATCGTGGGTTATACATGTGTAGTGACCGGTTATTGTGTTGCTGGGTATTACACGGGCATTGGAAACAATGTTAGTGCAGCACCTTTGACTGGTCGTATGCAGATCTCGCAACAGTCAGCAGTGGTTATTACATTGGAGTGTGAGTATGGCTCATATCCATCTGTAGTAACTGTCAATTCTATGCACCCCAGGTTAACATTACAGATGCACGTTTATCCACAGGTTGTGGTACAGATCCCAGGACTGTATGTGTAGACATTGACAGGTGCAGGACTGGGTTGTGTTGGATGCATGGAGGGGTGTCCATGGCCAGTAATGGGGATCTCTACAGCCTGGCAGGTACGGTCTGTGACTGTCCCACAACCTCCTGTATATGGCTGACACATGCTGTACCTGTGTATATGCAGACACACACACTTACCACAAACAGCTACGGCTATCACATACACACACCCATTGCACCACCATTGGGCCATGCAATAACCATTGTCCCTCACACACACACACCTACGTGTACATTGGATGGCTCTATGACAGCTCTGGACATGTTAACACCACACCCTGTGCATATGATGTCACCTGTGCCACCACCTGTGATGTGTAACATTGATGCAGGATCTGACTAACCTGGTGCTGCTGCACACAGTGGCTTTATTCCACTGTATTGATGTTAGCATGCTGTTAACACACAGTGTGTTACTTCCAGGTGTACTTCAGCAGGCATGATGCATTGCAGCTATGACCATCACTGTAGCATAGTTTACAGCACTGTTACCTCTGATGATGTAGTCTCCATCCATGTGCCATTTCACTGATGTGTGTAGTATTGGCAGCATGTGTGTCTGTGTGTGCAGTACGTGTGTGATGTGTGTAGTACACATGTATACCTGCTTACAAATGCATACACGACATTACACGGGCTTCACCATTCGTACACTAGCTTACTCGTTCTTCCACACGCGCACACGGGCTAACACGCATGCACACATGCTTACTCGGGCTTACTGGCGCGCACGGGTGCAGACACACTGTGGGCAGGTTTGCAGGTCACATCGGTGGTATCCATGGCGTATGCCGTCAGTCTCCTGACGTTCCCTAGGATAGCTCATGACACGCCTCTTCCACTGAGTACTGACAGCACACATGTGACACTGCTCCGGTGAGGTTACAGTGTTTTGTACATACACACTCCTGTTGTCACCTATCTTCTACTCTAATAGTCCCCTTAACCTACACTACACTGTAGAGGCTTGGCCCATATGGCATGACATGTTGTGATTCACTATCCTCAGCCTCACTTGCCTCACATTGCCTACAAATGCTTCGTTACATCTCTGACAGAGCGCTTCCACACATAGGTACCAGTACGCAGTAGCCATGTTGTCTCCAGCTTGCCATTCATCTGCATGGCGTACTAACATCTAACTAAACCTACATTTTGTATGTATATTATCCATATGTCTTGTTTTGAAGTGCAGCGCATTCTCGTGGTGCAGCGCTATGCTTCCACACCAGGGATCGGGGAGGACAACTACTGGTTCATTGATATCCAATGGACAAAGCCGCCACTGGCCTTGGACTTGGACATTGGCATGCTTCTTCGACTGTATTCATACTGTATTTGCAGCTGTCATTGCTCCATTTAGCAACGTGCAAAACGTTAGTCGCATAACATCCGGGTACATTTCTGCACATAACTCTGCTCTTGCACGGACAGCTTACTGTTTCATGTATCGCGTAATTACGTAGGGTTACCACCTGTCCCACTTTGCGAGGGACAGTCCCTCTTTGGGCAGTTGTGTCCTGCAAAAAATGTGAGAAAATGGCAAATGTCCTGAGATTTTAGGACAAAATTATTTTCTATATTTTATGTAATAGTTGCATAAAACAGTTATTCTGTATCTGAAACACCTAAATGTTATAAGAAACAGAATAAGGAACTAAAATGCTACAAGAATAAACTTTTATTCAGGCAAAAAACTGAAGTTCTGTCCTTTGTACTGGCCGTGGGTATGTTTTGCCCTGCAAAATCTGATGTTTGTAGCACAAATGTCCCACTTTGGGCATTTGGAAAGGTGGCAACCCTATAATTACATCATTTGCATAGCTTACACATACAAATGGGGTATGTTGCAAATCCCAACATTGTCCGTGCAATGTTCGTGTTACGGGCGGTCTTGCACGCCCCTGCAGGTGTTTGCTGAATAGCCTGGCAGTCATCTTTCCTTGCTGTACTCTCACTCAATCCATACACGCCGGAGGCTTCGTGTATCATGGCCTAGGCTTTGCTGTGTGCTATGTCTATTTGTGGTGTATGCATGGCTGTGGGTATGTCCCACTGTCATCATTGGTAAAGGTGACACCCTATAGGTACTTCCTGTAGACTGCTGTGTCATTTGACATGTCAGCACATACCTGCGGATGAACTTCCTACTGCAGCGCTTTTCATACCTTCTGAGTTATCTTGCAGTCGATAATGCTGTTTCCTCAGACATGTATCTGTTTCTGATCATACCTATCAACCTCCTAGTGCAAAACATCTGTACAAAGCCTAACATGATGGGGGACAGATAGGGGCAGATTCTACATATTGCTCTTACAAACGTAGATAGTTGACAGTATTATAGGTTTTGCATTAGTATGACCTTTCTGAGGGATTTGGGGTCTTAAACACATATGTTTATCATTATTTAATGACGTCAGTTCTCAGGTATTTGGCAGACAGGTACAGATTGTGAGAGGAACACACCACACATATGAGGCATACATCTGCACATTCGTACAGTTACGCCAATACACACAATACATGGCGCCATCACAGGCCAGTTACCATTACATTCCTATTGCAGGACACACCCACCCACTGGGTTATATTCCTCACACAGGCCAACAGGTGCTTATCCACACTACTTATTCCATCATGTACCTTATGTGTACGCCGGTATTTGCGCTTTCCATCAGTGGCAGAGCTCACGTACGAGTATGGGGGACTGGACACTGTATCGGTGACACTGCATGACACCCTGAGGGACACATGTCATTTGAGTCTATTAACCTTCCACATTGACTTTCACAGGCCATACGTTGTAATTCACATTTGTGGACAAACATGCTTATGACTTGTACATGTTTTGTCATTTGTCCTGACGTCTTTCTTCTCACCTGTCCACCTAGTATCACTAGTTCTGTACATTTCATTAGGACGGGTTACCTTCATACCTCTCACCTGTACACATTATGGGTATACGCCCTGGGGTTTGACCTATGATTCTGTTACATTTGTCATGATAATGTGCCTTTCTGATAGATTGCTGGCAAGCCATGACGGACTGTGCGGTTAGGTAATCATGACTGACATTTCTATTTCATGATTACTAACTCTCATAACATTCGTATTCCTGACTACGCAATTATTCTATCAATGGTCTGACTTTGTCTGAGGTATATTTAATATAGTCCCTATTTGTCTGTCGTGTACTATGCCTTAGTCCAGCTGTCTTATTCTGACATTCTGGCAGGTATGGTTACCATCTTGGTCGTATGCGTGTCCATCCATGATAATCGCCTACATGACACTGATATAGGTCCCTACGTCTTCCCCCAATGGTTTACACAATATCCAGTGGATGGGTTGCACCTTTTTGGTGAATATAGGCGTGTGCTATACCCACATAGGTATATTGATCACTCCCATGGGGCGTACCTAATAGATCTGTGCCAACCAACACCTTGGCCCAATTCTGCATACCCATGATTCCCATACCTGACACACCTCCACAGTACCCATTAGACATGTTTAATGTGAGCGATAATAAAGTGTGAGGACACTTCCGAGCACTCCCCACTCTGCGGATATCAGCTCGTACGTCATACATTCAATCGACCCATGTGTTATTACCCTTGCACCTGCTACTGTTGCATGTACAGCTATATCGTAGTTGCAGCTGTGACGTCTTTAGCATCAATGACGGTTCGCACTTCATACGGATCAATTTTTGGGGTCCTGCAAAGGACACCTATATTCATGTTTAACGTGTAGAACTTGCAGGCCCTGTCACACTGGTACTTTCCGAGAAATGGTTTGGAAACCATCGGTGTATTCTCCTTTCATGCATGTCTGTCTGTCTATCCATATTAGCTATACCGTGACCTATTTATGTACATGTGTTATATGTACAGGGACATATGTTTGTTGTGTATATATCTATTCATGTATCGTGTGTGTATAGATATATATATATATCTGTACATATATACATATGTCTGTACATTCCTCATCTCGTAATTTGCTTTGGATTATGTCTGTGGATATATGTGTATATATATCTCCATATCATACCTTTCAACTGTACAGATTTCCGCTGCATGTACAGCTGTTTGCCTCTTATCTTTGCTCCATTTTTCATAACCTTGTGTCTATCTGGCAAGTTAGTGGCATATCATTAAAGACTGACGTTGGTAAATAATGACAAACATTTCAGGTTACGACTTCATACCCTTCAGAGAATCCATGCTAGTGACACACCTGTTATTCTATCCACTTTCTATGTTTGTTAGGCAATATCTGGGGATTGTCCCTATTTGTGGTCCATTTTTCATAACCTTGTGTCTATCTGGCAAGTTAGTGGCATATCATTAAAGACTGACGTTGGTAAATAATGACAAACATTTCAGGTTACGACTTCATACCCTTCAGAGAATCCATGCTAGTGACACACCTGTTATTCTATCCACTTTCTATGTTTGTTAGGCAATATCTGGGGATTGTCCCTATTTGTACCAGTTGTTGTCATGGCTTTGTCCGGTTTCGTACTTTACGGGTTTAACAGGTATGAGCCATGTACATAGAACGTGGGGAAAACACCATTCATTTTCTATTCTGTGAGCGGATTACACACGCGCAGGCGCACTTGCATATCCTTATTGTGGGTTACATATGTTTCATAGATAATTGTGCTTCCGTGAACTTTCATAATTCTGACCGTAACAGTTACATATCTGTATTCCAGTTTACGGACTACTGCGAAACACACGTTCACCTTTACATATTTAAATGTGTGTACTGCATGAACGCTTTCATTACACTTTCAAGTTATATGTGCAGTGGTCGTAGGTCAACCGGGACTGCATTCACGTTGGCCGGATACCGGAACCACTATTCTATTGGTGTTCTCCCTCATTGATATGCATACCCATAGTACTTAGCTACATCAACATACGCCTCACCGCTTCACCTACGACACAGGCATCCATTCTCCTGCTGGGAAAAAGGCGGTACTACATATTACACATTCCCTATTGCCTACTGCTGTGGACTCCGGCTGCATTGTTAATCACTCCGAGGATATGCAGAACACCAAGGCATATAGTCCAGCCACATACAGGTCTTTGATTGTCAGGGTGTTCATGTAGTGATCTGGGTTTAGGCTTGTCCACCTGGTGAACGGAACTTTGGCCGAGGTCAAATGTCAGACGAAGCATATGGACAGGGATTATCTCCCTATTTTGAAGTTTTACCTGTGTTTATAGACACAGGTGTTTGGGCACCTGTCAGCAGCTTATTCTGTTGGCATTACATATTATGGGTGGGGTTGTTACAGTCCATACTCCACGGTGAGGGGTGTTCCCATTCACATTTGACTATTACCTGTATACAGTCATACGGGGATTATTATTTTTGGACATGAAGTGACTACAGGTATGCAGTTGTACATTACACAAGTGTGAAGGGCTGTTCCTGTAAATATGTACGGACCATACCTCTCAACCTCTTAGAGCACCGAACCTGTGCAAAACCTACACGATGGGGGGACAATTAGGGACACATTTTAACGATTGCTCTTACAAGCTTAGAACGTTGATAGAATGCTAGGTTTTGCATTAGCATGACTTTTCTGCAGGTTGTGGAGTCTTATACTCAGGATATTTCTCATTATTTAGTGACGTCAATCCTCAGCTATTTACCACACTGGTGCAGATTGTCGGAGGCACACACCAACACTATGGGGCGAACCTGTGGTCATTCTTAGGGTTGCCACCTTTTCGACTGCCCAAAGTGGGACATGTTCTGTAGAGATGTCAGATTTTCCAGGACAAAACATACCTACAGCCATGCATAGTACTGAACTTTAACCTTTTTTGTACATATAATAGCTTATTCTAGTAACATTTGAATTGCTTATGCTACTTCACATAACATATTGAGGATTCATATATAAAATAACCATTTTATGTGACTATTAAAGTAAATTAGGAAATAAACTCTCAGGACATTTGCTATGTCTTGATTTTTTCCACAGGACACAAACTGCCTACAGAGGGATTGTTACTCGCAAAGTGAGACAGGTGGCGACCCTAGTCATTCTGCGAATATCCGGACAGTTGAGTGGTATGGCACGGACCTCTGTAATACGCTGTTGTGTTCTGGCACAGCAGTAGCTCAGCATTAAAGACTGCAGTCGGAACGTGCTGACAGACAGTTGGGTTTCAGACTTCATACTCCAGACATTAATGCCAATGTGCAAACTGTTATTCTATCAAATTCTATGTTTCTAAGAGATATGTTTACAGATTGTCCCTGATTTTGGACCTTTGTCTCACTTATATTCATGGCTCTGTCCAGATATCTTGCTCACACAGGTTGACAGGTATGGTCAGTCACGACTGCACACAGTCAGTGTCCCTCACACTTGATCAGGGTTGACCTGTTTACGTAGTGTCTTCCTCGCCCTCATGCCATTTTCCACTTTGCAAATGTGTGCATTATATTCTCCCTCCTATTCGTGTCTGGACACGTGCATCACGGGAAGGTATTTTATCCTGGGTGGTAGGTTATGCATGCCCACTTAGGGCTGGACAGTGTCATGGACCTCCACTGCACGTTCTGACTTGTGTCCAGATATCTACTGGATTGGACATCATGTCATCATACCCATTCTACTATTTACACAAGTTGGTCATCCCGTGAGGGATATCCCAAAAATTGGTCAAGACCAAAACAAGTTAGATAACGAAGATTTTTGTGGCTTCATGAAAACGTGCAGGGGGTTTTACCTGCAGGGGATACATGGTTTGCAATCCTGACACTGCCTAGGGTGACAATACCTACTACATATGCGTAGGGGTCACTGTGTGTAGCTGTTTCTGCAACAAACCAGTGGACCAAGTACGGCTGGATTTGGTGGACGTTCTGGTATGGTGGCAGGTTGTGTGTTGTGGAGGGTATGCTGGGTAGGCTATTATGCATCCAGGTGTGTTGCATTTGTTATGGCCAGTTCCATCAGGACCCATCTGTGGGTATGTGATGGTGCCGTATCTATACATTTGTCTCGCATATTTCCATATTCATATGTTTGTGGGATTGTGTTCTACACTATGGCCTGTCTGCTTGTCTTGCAGCTGTTTCTACATGAGGTTGTGTTTCTTTCCACTTCACCCGCTGCCCCCTCATACACCTCTGGTTCACCTTTTCTGCATATGACACAAGTATCGCCCTTGAGGAATTTGCCATTAAACACCCACCCCTCACACGCGAATTCCTCACACCCCATAGAGCACTACTTTGGTTGTTGGCCCATGACACGGCCAGAGTTACACATTGACTACCCTACATGTGTCGGGTACCTTTATGGTTGTGTGGACTACCCTGCCATGTTTGCTTTCCACATGCTATACCTCACGCACATAGGTACACGCCCTTACTTCACTTTCATTACTTGGTTGGTGTATCCGGGTACTACCCGTTCGACTGTGTCACATACACGTTCGGATTATACAGCTGCCTTCTGGATTTTGCCAGCCTGTTCTACTCATTGGTAGGATGGCACCTTTTCCTATGTCCAAGCTATTCCTTACACATGTCCGACTGTTATGGACATTGCCTCCCCACAGTCAACGGTTGTGTTTCCACCTTTTCAATTGGCCACAGTGTGACATAGGGTTACCACCTGTCCCACTTTGCGAGGGACAGTCCCTCTTTGGGCAGTTGTGTCCTGACATGTAATTGTCAACATGGCAAATGTCCTGAGATTTTAGGACAAACATATTTCTTATATTTTATGTGATAGTTGCATTAAACAGTTAATTCTGTATCTGAAATACCTGACTGTTATGAGAAACAGAATAAGCAACTAAAATGCTACAGGAATACGCTTTTCTGTAGGCAAAACAGTTATGTTCTGTCCTTTGTACTGGCCGTGGGTATGTGTCGGCCTGTACAGTCTGATGTCTGTACCAAACATGTCCCACTTTGGCCATTTGTAAGGGTGGCAACCCTACTGTGACAGTTGCGGTGAACACAGCATATTTTACAGGCCGACACATACCCACGGTCAGTTCGGCAGATAGAACTTACAATTCTTGCCTATATCTAAGCTTATTCTTGTAGCATTTCGGTATCTTATTCTGTTTGTTATGACATTTATGTATTATACGTCCAGTGAAATATGTTTAATGCAACTATTGCATGACATCTACGGAGGAATTATGTCCTATATTCTCTGGACATTTGCCAGTTTTACATGTTTGTGTCAGGACACATCTGCCCACAGAGGGACTGTCGCTCGCAAAGTGGGACAGGTGGTAATCTTGGTCGACGGTACGGATCATACTGTTCCTTTCGGCCTACATGTGTCCGTGTTGTTATGGCTCGTTTATATGCTCCTTCTGTTTCGTTTACATGCATATGCTATTTCCTATCACATTTGGTATGTGAAATACGGACATACCTTTTGTATGTGACTATTACATGGCTTGTGGGATATGATTCAGACATACGGTCACTACCTATATCTACATTTCTCCTCGTGTATTTTGTTATGGACACATCTGCACAGCTATGTTCCCTCCCTCAAATTATGGGTCGGCTGGTGACCCTCTCCGTTGGACTGGACGTACCTACTGGCAGCACGCTAACATCTGATACGTTTCACTTCCACATGGTATAGCTATCAACACTACGTTGGACTACAGGCACACGGTTTTCCTGTCATTTGTTCATGGGTAGGGACCCGTTATTCCCTACCGTGCATTTGTGTTTGAGTCTTCATTTTCTGTTCGCAGGGACTCTGCTTTGCATACGTTTCAGTCTCCACGGACACTGATAGGTACGATTACTATTGCTGGTGGAATATAATATTCAGCAGTTTAGGTTGCTCCTCGAAAGCTGACATTAACACGCCTCCCTGCGCAACTTCAATACGCCCCTTGCACTCGCACATGTTTCCTATGCATGTGGTTGTGGCGGCTGCGCGCCTTCATTAATATGCATATGGCGTGACTACTCCACATCTACGCTGCACGGCCAGCGCAAGCCTTACGCCGGACTTGCGCCGAGCTTCATGAATCTGGGGCTATGTATTTTTTGTTTTATTGTGACCATTAAACATTTTCCTCTGATAACTATAAAGTATATATTTGAGCTTTTAAAGGAAATTATCAGTTTTATACTTTGAGCATTTACCAATAAAGTAATGTTTTGGTCAGGCATGCTAAAAATGGTTTTGTGAAATAAATTTAAATTAATAAATGTTAACAAAACTTAGAGCCACACTAGCCATGGAATGAAAATCATTTCTGATCTGATGGATAAACCTGCGTCCATCAGATTATCACTCATACCTTGACAATCCAGAACATCTGAGCTCCATAAATTGAATTATCATATGGAGAATATTTGTAATAGGAATAAGCGATATTTATATTATTTTGAACAGATATAGTACTATTGTAGATTAGACAGAATTTTAATACAATATAAATGTCTACTTATTGTATAAGCAATTGATATTTACATGAAAGAGAGATGACAAGCAATTCAGTCATAGTAAAGTAGGATGTATCATATATAAAACCTCAGTAAAAGATTATAGCACACAGTTATTTAACATATTCACTCTTATTGATGAAGTCCTTCAAAACTTATTACTTAATATAAATAGATGGTAATGATATTTATATCTAATGTTTATAATACAATGTATTTTACTGGATATATCAGAAGTTATATTTCATTGTTTACCAGCATTTAAGTAATCACTTTCTTTGTTGCTAACTTACTTAAAGCATCAAATTTGTTTTATGTAAACATTGATGAAGTTAGTGTATTTTAATTATCAGTGCATCCCTCTTCCTCCCATTTCCTACACATAAGGATTTTCATATCTGTCATTTCTTATTATAAAATGAGTGAAATTATAGGTTAAAAACAACAAATTCACTTATTGTGATTAATGATTACAAGTGCCCTTTCCATATTCATAAATTGCCATTTTATGGCATATACTCAGCATTTTTAGATTTAAATGGCAACATTCTATTTTGTATAATCAGCAAAGGTTATTATTGTCAATTTAATACTATTTGTTCAGAATGTGATTGTTACATTCTGTGACATTCCTAGTTCAGGCTTCTATTATTTCCCTTGAACAATTTTGTCAGTTTGATGTCATGTAAAAAAATTATTTACCTTGGAAACAGCTTAAGTATTATGTATGGTCAAGATGTGTTACACAACCACAATTCAAGTTAAAGCAATTGTATGACTTGTTATGCACATTTACGTATATGAGAAAATCATCAACTCCCCTTGATGTTCAATATAATGTATGTCGTTTATGACAAGTTAAAACAGCAGTGTTTATTATACTCAAGCCCATGTTATTAAACTGTCTAGTGTCAATTTAATACTATTTGTTCATAATATGATTGTTACATTCTGTGACATTTCAAGTTCAGGTTTCTATTCTTTCTCTTGAACAACTTTGTCAGTTTGACGTCATGTATAAAACATTAGTTACCTTGGTAACTACTTAAGTATTATATATGGTCAAGATGGGTTACAAAAACTATAATTCAAGTTAAAGCAATTACATGACTTGTTATGCATATTTACTTTTGTAAGAAAATCATCATGCTTCCTCTTGATGCTCAATGTAGTGTATGCCATTTATGACAAGTTAAGACAGTAGTGTTGTTATACACAAGCCCATGTTATTAAATCCTATCTTTAATATCTAAATTCAGCATACTGCTTCATCTTATATGACGCTTATATATTTTATGTCTAGATTTACTAAAATCATACATTACATATCTATTGTGTGTGTGTTTTTTTATCAAGAATCAATGTAATGAGCTAAACGAAGTGTTGGGAGACCATCAATATGTGTACATGTGGTTTAAAACAGCCCTTTTATTATATATATATATATATATATATATATATATATTTTTTTTAAACCAAAAACGTCATTGCCGAGAATCATCTTGGAGGCTCCTCAGAGCTGTTAAGCAATATTGTCACTCTATCTCCATTACCATAGCAACCTGTGAGCATCTGTTTCTGTTAGTGTGTCTGTGTACTGCATACCAGCGGTTCATGATGCACCTGAAGCAAAGCTTCACTTCACTGCAATTCCAAGCCTAAATTCCCTCCCTTTCAGTGAGGCAGCAGCCAGGAAAAGAACAGAGAGCAAACAGATCAAAAAAAAAAAAAAAAAACTCCCAACAAGCCACCACAACAAGAGACAACACACTCCTCCGGCCCTCCCACCTCTCACTCAGCAGACGCACAAACAAACCATTGTCCGCCAAAACATCCCAAACCACAGCTCCATCCACCCCCCTCCCCCAGACCCAAGCAAAAACACCAAATGTTCCCACCCAACACACAAGCACCAGCAAACCTCAACCACAAGCTGCAACCCACAGCCACCCAGAGACGAAAACGGCAGCATATAACAGCTGCCAGACACAGCTACATCCACATACACCATCTCAGGCTCAATCTAACAGCACTCGAAGTTACAATACCCGCCATAATTGATATTAATTATGTTTAGATATAATAATAAAGACATCTACACTAGCCGCTAGACATGCCCGCATCCACGCACACTGCATTGGGATTGCTCAAACAGCACTCAAAGCTTTGATACCGCCATAATTGACATTAACTATGTTTAGACAGAATAATAATGACATTTGTACTAAAAGCTTGCTACTCTTACCCAACAAGGATATACATGACATTTCTAAATCATACTTTAACTGAAGAAGGCATTAGTCTCCATGACAGCATTTTCTCTTTTCTTCAAAACACTCTACTGTTACTCCTATTATATATGATGTTAATTTGTTACATTTGAGTCTGAACTCTGATGAATGGTACCTTCTTGAATTAACTAATTATTTAAATTATTACAAGTAAAATCAATGAAAAATGAACAAGATAAGTATTTATTGAGTTCAAGTAGGGGAATAGAAACTTCTTTGTTTGTATTATATGTTGCTGTGTTTGGCTTATATATAATGTAAATAGTAACCCATCTTGACCTACCTTTGTTTGTGAAGAATTATTGGACTCTTTGAACATTCTGAATAAATCATTACTGTTTCTCAGTTGTTTAAGAATCCCTCCTTTTTTTGTAAATAAAAACAGATGACAAGTGATGTACCATATCAGTTGATACTTTGAGAGATGTAGTTGTAAGAGTTATTTTTTGGGACAACTATCTTGGAATCAGTTTTTTGTTTCTTCTTTCTAGCATCAGTCCAAGGATTTGTTTCTTTTATTCTTTTAAGAGTAGGAGCCATCCATTCCATTTCTTCTGGGATAAACACTATGTTGTTGTTTTTGATGAATATAGTAGCTTCTTCTAAGTCATTAAAGGTTCTCATCTCATTGGCAAAAAGTATTTTTATCTTGGCTGGAAAGGCCAGCTGTGCTTTAATGTTGTTTTGTTTCAATAGTTTTATTATTGGCCAGAATTTTTTCTTTTGTTCTAGTATTCTGAAAGAACAATCATTGTCAAACCTTAGCAGGCTTTGATTGTATTTTAAGGGTGATTTTCTCCAAGCAGATTTTAATATTAGTTCCTTGTCCAGAAATGAAAGAAATTATATAACCATGGATCTAGGTGGAGTATTTGTTGAGTAAGAAGCAAGTTTCCTCAGTGCTCTGTGCACCCTTTCAATCCCAAATGAAAGTCTCTCTTTCAAGTCTAAAAAGTCAGTAATCCAGGTTGTTAAAAATGAAATAGTGTCTTCTCCTTCAGTGTTTTTAGGCAGACCAAAGATCTTTATGTTGTTTCTCCTTTCCCTGTTTTCTAAATCATCTATTTTGTTAAGCACCCATGTATTCTGTTTAAACAGAAATTCTTTTTATAATTCTTCCTCTTTGAGTCTCCCTTCAATGTCATTTAGAGAAGTCTCTATACTTGTTATTTTTATATGGTGTTGCTGTAATAGTTCCTTAAGAGTATCAGTCTGTTTTTGAGAACTTAATTTGAGGTTTTCTAAGTAATTTTTAAAGCCATCCATCTTCAAAGATAGATGTCATCAATTGCAGTTCTTTTTTCAAAGCAGCATCTGGATGAGAATTCCTTGAGTTG
The DNA here is from genome assembly GCF_019279795.1 of Protopterus annectens. Lineage (NCBI taxonomy): Eukaryota > Metazoa > Chordata > Ceratodontiformes > Protopteridae > Protopterus > Protopterus annectens. The sequence goes on from NC_056733.1 coordinate 300,264,917, forward strand.
TTCATTTTCAGTGGCTTAATATATCTCCAAGTTATTGACAGAAACGTTTTGTATATCTCCACCAAAATTGATATTTATGTAGTTTAGTAGTTTATCTATAGATTTCTGACATTTTAAACTTGAAAATAATACAATTTTCCTATATTATTATATTAGTTTATGGAGCTCTCAAAATTCACTACTCTCAGTTAGCCATCTAGGCTGTGCCCCCCCCCCCCCCCACGATAATGCTTTTTTTTTTTTTTTTTTTTAATTGTACGATAATGCTTTTGATGACTTTACATATGACACTAGTCAGACATGTAGGTCTGTAGTTAACCAGGTCAGTCGATGGCCCTCCCTTGTGCAGAGAGCTCATTTACACAGAACTTTGCTCTGCCCTTTCTGAAGTGTTTGATTTGCTGGTAAATCACTGACTATTACAGTCAGTCAATAATGCCAGACATTAGAGTTTCATATTTCTTATTGTTTCAGAAAATGTATGCTGATGGCTGCCTGTGGCAGTCAAAATAAGTTAGGAGGTATGCTTTGTCTATTTCTCTCTCTCATGCACACGCTCACACACACACACACACACACACACACACACACACACACACACGTGTTACTTTCCCCTTATTTAGTTTTTTTTTTTTTTATGCTCGCTATACATTAAAGCCAGGTTTAGTGAATGTAAAAAAGTGGCATTCATTTGTTTTTCTCTTTCCAAGCTTCACAACAGCTTAATGTGCTGCAGTGAAGTGATAGACATTTTTTCCCGCTGTTTTCTCTGTAGGTTAGCATTCTGTCGGAGAACTTTAGTTCACCAGTCAGGGTGATGATGTACTGTTATAGCCCATTAACTAATACAGATTTAAACTTTTTTATGTTAGTTTAAAGCTTATAGAACTGTGAAATGTTCACATTTTCAAATTTTCAACTTTACAATCTCTACAGACTGGACACATTAAAGGTCTTCTGCAATATTATGCATTATGGATACCACTCAATATTTTAAGAGCTCATTACATAAACTATATTGAGTGCAGAGTATTAATTTCCAATTCTAATTATGAATTTCTGTGGCCAATGAAATACAACCATTCAAATAACATTTTGACAGCTGACTTCTGTAAAGAAGGACATTTCTATCACATTCCCAAAGACAGAGATTTTCCAGCTGCACTTAACTTCTTGTTATTCTTGCTGTCAGTTTAGTGTAAGTAAAAACACCTTTTTCTTTTTGAATAGTTGCTCTCAGAAATATGTTTCAGAAGTGTGAAGCACAGAGAAAAATAAACTTCTGTGTGTGTGTGTGTGTGTTCTGAAACTGACTGAAAAGTCTCCACTTAAATCACTTTGTTTATTCAATTAACAGATGAATTAACACATCTGCACGTCATTAAATAATACCACTGATGCAGCAGAGTAATTGTTAGACTGAAACAAAACTGCCTGATGTCATGAAGGTTTACATTTACTTAATCAGATCACTTGAGCCTTTAATACAAATCCTTGAACATACCACCTAGAATTGTAATTTTGCTTGTATCACTGTTGCTTGATAGATAAACAGACAAGATGTTAGCTCTTATGTTTTAGTGCTTAGTGTAGTTAAGGTCTCCCAACCCCCTCCCAAGAACAAGGTACAGATTTGATTCTAACCTCTGACCTATGTCCGTGTGTTTGCATGTACCCTCTGTGTCACTTTGGTGTTCCTTAAACTTGTCAAACTCACCTAAAACTGAATGGAGTCATGGACAGCAGCACAAATACTAGCTGGTGCCTACTGAGAGAAAGTTGTGTAGGGTAATTATTTTAAGCATCAAGCATGGTGTACAGTATCCTCTAGATATCAGAACATGGATCACAGACTGAGTGTGATGTCAGGGCTAGCCATACAGTAGTGTAAAAATTGTCTCTAGGTGATCTGGCACATTAACTAATGTCACCAAAACTGAATATGAATATTTGCCAGTGATACGTGGATTGATGACCAACCTACTCTGACAAACACTAGGGACCCATGATAGTGGCTGGAGGGGGCTATGTATCTCTGCTGGCCAGTGTGTACTCACCATAAAGCCCGACAGCCCTGTGTCAATAAGTTACTGGGCAGAAAGTATTTAGTTACACAGCTTTGTGTCACCTGAGATAGTCCTGTTAGCTAAAAGCTGGACTTAAAACCAAGTAACCTGCCATACATGAAGACTGCTACATTGAATATATGTGAATTAATATGATACTGTTTGGAAATGAATGACATGATAGTAAGGAGGAGACTGGACATCCTATGTAATCAGGAGACAAGGCAATACAGCAAAGCCACTTTGATTGGGATACAGAGTGCACTACTCCCCGTTTCTGGTCTGTTCTTATGTGTAGTCTACTACTTAGGATGATAACAGACCAGAAATGGATTGAAAATTGTGGTGAGAGAAGGTCTTCAGAAGACAAGGAGGGATGCCATCAGAATTACTGATAGACTAATGGCAAGCAGACTCCAGTATAAAGATAAGACCATATGCATAATCACAGCCTAAGCCCCTCAGCAGGGGTGTGATAACCCAAATTATGACTTACCAAGTTATTGGCTACATGATCTGATTGATCTAATATTACAGTAATGACATGCAACAAACTGTTGAATTCTCATTTAAAATCTATTTTACTAATACTAAGAATGTTGAAATTGAAATAGTTCATCATAAAAGGGCTTTTTAGGTGTCATATAAGAGTTTTCTATAGTTGGTCAAGAGGGCAAGCTTAAAGCTGGCGATTTATTTGACTTATTATTTAGGACTCCCACTCAAGTTATATATATGAAATCACTGGTAGTTCAATTTCAGTTTAAGCACTTTCAAAGAGTTTGGGCTTTTCTTTTTACTCCATAAATATACAACGGTGGCTTAATTTGACCTGTTAATAGCAGCAGTCTGCATTTAAAGTGGAACCTGTGTGTTGAGAGACAGCCTTACAAGACTATCTGCAAATATATAGAGCTGAGTATATTTTTCTGTATTATTCTGTATTATAGAGCTAAATTGTTGCTTAGATATCTGTTGTCTTACTGTTCTGCAAATATGCAGAGATCAGTATATATTTTTTTGGTTTTATAATTTGCACTCTGATTCCACACATCTCTGTTGAACCCCCCCCCCCTGTTCTTGGTTGTAGTTTAAATTTGGTGGCTTTTGCACTGCCCGCCCCACTGTAGATTTGATCTAGGACACTCTCCCAGTCCCATTTCTTTACCGCATTCTACCTAATAAACCCTTTCTGCACTTGCTTTTAGTCCTTTTTAATTTAATTACATTTTTTCAAACTGTGTGTGGACTAATATTGCTACATACTCAAGTGTGCCAGCTTGCACTGCATGTGAATTGTTTTTACTACTGTTTTTGCTACTTTTCTGAAAAAAAAAATTGTAAGCCTGTTTCCTACCTTTCTTGTAATTAGTGTTCCAGATACAGATTTGCTGTATCCAGGACTATTTGTAAGCTTCTGAGCCCCCCAAGCCTTTCTGTGTTGGAGGGAAGCCTTCTAGCTTATCAGTGGGAGTGGTAAGCACTAGGTAACCTGTCTACCACATAAGGAGTGGTTCTGGCCCAGAATTTGTAGTTACTGGCTGTTTGGGCTGTCTTCCATCTCTCTCAACTTTCTGATTTGAAGGCCTGCGTTTGCACTTGTTTCTGTCCTGTAACTCCTGGGCCCATCTCATTTGCTCACTCAAAAAAAAAAAAAAAAAATGTATCTGCTTTTACTGTATTTGTGTTTCTTCCTACTTTATTTTGCTTTTACGTCATCTTAAAAGTACTCAGTTGTATTTATTACTGCTTGGTGTAACTCATTCTAAGCCTTTTAGTTTAAGCACTTGGGCTTCAGACCAGTTGTTTTACATTAGGAAGGTTTGTGGTCTGCACTGTAGTGGCAGGACAGGTAGCTTACATCCTTCTAAGTTGGGAACTGCTGATTGAGGGCTCAGTGTCTGTTATTCTAAAAGTGTATTAATTCTGTTTTAAGCACTTGGGCTTCAGGCCAGTTATTTTACATTAAAAGGGTTCATGGTCTGCACTCTTGTGGGACGAGAGGCTGGACTCTCCCCTTCTGAGCTGGGAATTTCTGGTTAAAGGCATATAGTGCCTGCATATTTGAACTGCTTCTTACTGAAATTGGTACACCTTGTTTGCTGCAGCATAGACTAGATCCAGGACTGCTGAATCTAGCTTTGTTTGTATAACTTGAGCACTAATCCAGGCATTCTTTAAAGTATTCAATTGTATTTATTACTGCTTGGTAGTAATTTGATTAAAGTGTAGCTATCATTCTAAGTCTTTTGGATTAAGCACTTGGGCTTCAGACCAGTTGTTTTACATTAGGAAGGTTTGTGGCCTGCAGTGTGGTGGCAGGACAGGTAGCTTACATCCTTCTAAGTTGTGAACTGCTGATTGAGGGCTCAGTGTCTGTTATTCTAAAAGTGTATTAGTTCTGGTTTAAGCACTTGGGCTTCAGGCCAGTTATTTTACATTAATAAGGTTCGTGGTCTGCACTCTTGTGGGAGGAGAGGCTTGACTCTGCCCTTCTGAGCTGGGAATTTCTGGTTAAAGGCTTATAGTGCCTGCATATTTGAACTGTTTCTTACTGAAATTGGTACACCTTGTTTGCTGTAGCATAGACTAGATCCAGGCCTGCTGAATCTAGCTTTGTTTGTATGCTTGTTATTTCCCTGAAACGCTAATTCCACCTAAAACGCGGCTTTTCAGCGCTTCTGTGGATCCCTAGTGATGTCTGCATTGCTTACTGTACTTATTTCCTTGTTTCACTTGAAAGAAAGTTACTGTTTGTCGTTTTTTCATTTAAGTTACCTGTAACACATTGCATTTAAGTTACCTGGCACTTGCTCAATAAAGCAATTATATAAGTCAGCACTAAAAAATTAAAAGCACTACACCCTCACAAACTCCCCTTGAGTACCTCGTTCCCCATTGGCCCTTTTTTTCAATTATAAAGGAATTCCCAATACTATTCTAGCATGTCCAAAGGTCAGTTGTCAATCTCCTCTCCAGTCCAGCTGGTGAATCTGGGAATCTTGAGGCAATGTTACAACTGCCTCATGTACACAGACAACCCTCTCCTCCTCCCAACAAATTCCAACACATGTGAGAGATGCAACCATATAGCCATACTGGAGGCTAAGCTCTCTCAACTCAGTACTGGCGAAACCAGTCAGGAGGAGAAGGAAACCACACTCACTACAATTCCAGTCTCACATAGACCTACCACGACAGCAAACCAAACGCATAAACACACAAAAACATATTCGGAGGCTCTAAATAAAAATCTGCCTAAGCAGCAGAGACCTCCAAAGCAGACACTCAAGCAACCGCTACCCCAAAACAAAACATGTGCAACACATAGCTCACAAAGCCAGTGTGCCAAACAGTCACAGCCCTTAAGGCTAAACAACACACCTGATACACTTGTAATAGGTGACTCTATCATCAGGCACACTGACGTCCCGCTCGCCAGGCTGAACAAGGAGAAGGTCATGGTGAGCTGCCTGTCGGGCGCTAGGATCCGCCATATAACACAAGCACTCAGGTCACTCCAAGGCAAGTACAAATATGACTCAGTCATTGTCCATGCTGGTGTGAATGACCTGAGACGTACCTCCCTGGACTACATGAAAAGAGACATAGAGGAGCTCTCTGAGCATGTAGCCCAGGCCGGTATAACCCTGACCTTGAGTAGCATCTTACCCTCACCAAGAATGGTGCCACAATATGAAGACAAGATGATCAATTTCAACAATTGGCTTAAGTATCGGTGTCGTACAAAGGGGATCCAATGCCTGTCAGCCTGGGAGGACATGCTCGACACGCCACGATGCTTCACTAGGGACGGCTTGCACCTGTCACCCCTGGGCTTTCGGATATTGGCAAAGGCTCTTGCTACCCCCATAGTGCCTTTTTTAGGCAAGGCTCAAAAGACAAACCCACCTCCATAGGTATCACAAGGGATAAGAAATTAAGAGTAATGCTACTCAATGCCAGAAGTCTAAACCTCAAGATGCACGCACTCGAAACTCTCCTTAGCATGGAGAACATCGATATCTGTGCAGTAACAGAAACCTGGTTCAAGGCTCCGAGAGCACCCCAGCACTACCAGGTTATACCTCATACCATACTTTTCGCCCCAAAACTTGGACCGAACCACAAAAGGAGGGGAGTATCAATATTCAAAGATACCCACACCTCCAGGTTGGTGGCACAGCACGAAGCATCAGAGACTATCCATGTGCAACTAACAGTGGGTAAAACTGCCTTCCAGTTTATAGCCTGCTACAGACCACCCTCCCAAACCCAGAAACCCCACTCGGCCTTCCTGAGAACACTGGAAAATATGAAGGTCTCTCCAAACACCATTATATTGGGCGACTTCAACTACCCAAACATAGACTGGGAGCATTACTCTAGCTCCAACACCTAGCCCAAAGGTTCCTAGAATTTATAAACTCAAATGCTATGGAACAACTTGTTACCACTCCCACAAGAGGGAAAACATACTGGACCTGATCATCACCAACATGGGGACTCTATGCTCCAGACCAGAAGTGTATCCCTCACTGGTAAGATCAGACCATAAACTAATCTCACTGGATATTCACATCCCGACTCCACCCCCTGCCCTGAAAACCACAGTGAAAAACTTCTCTAAAGCAAATTTCACACTCCTCAAAACCGAGGTGGAATCCTTCAAAGCCTCCGGGCCTGTGGAAAATACGGCCCAGACCGCAAAATCCTTTATAAACACATTCTATGAACACCTTCAGGAATGCATGGATCATGCAATCCCAAATAAAACCAAGACTCAATCCTCCAAAGGCAGACGTCCTGTCTGGTGGATCCCAGCCATAAACAAACTATACAATAGAAGGAGGAAGCTAGTACATGATAGAGCAAAATCCCAAAAAGGGAAGGCATCTCTGATCAGTATTAGCAAAAAACTACGGGCACTCATAAAATCGTCTAAGGCCAGCTTCGAGAGAAAAATTGCACAGGACACTAAGGATAATCACAAGGCTTTCTTTAGTTATGTTGGGAACCTGGGTGGGAATTCCCAGATATGCTCAGAATTAGTCCAAAATGACAAAAAATACTCGAACCCACAGACATTGCCAACATCCTAGCTGACAGGTTCAGCGCAAACTCCCCCCCACCAAAGGGCAAATATCTATCCCAGCAGAGTGCTGCCCCTGACATCTCAGATGCTCAGGTAAGAGCTGCCCTCTCCAAAGCAAAAAACACAGCATCAATGGGACCAGATGGTGTCCCGGGCTGCGTCCTATATGAACTCCAAGAAGAGCTAAACCCAAACATAAAACTACTGTTCAATCTCAGCCTTACTACAGGATATGTACCCAAAGAGTGGCGTACAGCAACAGTGGTCCCTCTCCACAAAGGTGGTGCCTCAACAGATCCTGGAAACTATCGCCCCATAAGCCTGACTAGCTTGGTCTGCAAAGCTATGGAAAGGATCATCATGGACCTCATAAATAAAGATATTGGGGACCTACAGACACTGGATCCTACCCAGTTCAGCTTTGTTAAGGGCAGATCCTGCCTCTTAAACCTGGTTGATTTCTTTGAAACAGTCACCAAGGCCATTGACGAGGGGAAGGTGGTCCACACAGCCTACCTGGACTTTGCAAAAGCCTTCGATACAATACCCCACTGGGGAATTTTAGATAAGCTCTCTAGCTTAAATATAAACCCCTATGTCACTAGATGGGTTGCAAACTGGCTCAAGGACAGAACCCACATGGTTAGAATTGCTGGAGCCATGTCAGACTCCAAACCAGTTACAAGTGGCATCCCACAAGGCTCAGTCCTGGGACCTCTCTTGTTCGGTATATATTTTTTGGAGGTACAGGCCAACATGGAAGGACTGTGGATGACCAAGTTCGCAGATGACTGCAAACTGGGCGCCATAATCGACTCTCCAGCTGACACAAGCATCCTCCAAAAGGGCCTCATATAAACAGACAACTGGTGCCAGAGCCATAGCCTCAAGCTAAACGCCAAAAAGTGTATAGTCATCCCCTTTGGCAAAAACAAACTGCCCACAAATTATCACATAGGTGGTAATCCATTAAGTACAGAAGAAGTAATTAGGGACCTGGGGACCCAAGTTGATAGCAATCTCTCATTTGACAACCAAGTGGCCAAAGTTGTTAGAAAAACATTTTATATAGCCCACCTAATCATGAAGGGATTCACATCTAGATCAGGGGAGGTCATTGTGCCTCTTTACTCATCCCTCATCAGGCCCATAAATAGGACATGCTGGAGGGACAGATTCATAACCCAGAGGCTCCCTTCACTCTGGAATAAAATCCCAGTCCAGGTTAGGCAGAGTCCCTCATTGACTCTCTTCAAGAGGAATCTTGATGAGTGGATGGGAGATCGTAGGTTTACCCCGGGTATCACTTCTGTGTCACTGTTAGACAGAGGCACAGTATACTAACCTCGGAAAAGGGCATAGCAAAATTAATTTAAAATGGGTGGCGAAAGCCAAACACACTCTGGCTAGGCTTATAAATGCCCTAGGGCAGATAGCCTAGTATGAACCTATGAACCTATTAGTATGTATAAAAAAAAAACTACAAAAAAGGAAATACAAGGAATACCACAACCATGGACCATATTGCTCTCAGATGTATATAATTAGCTCTTCCTTCTTTAAAATTTTAAGACTTCTCACTAATGGTGGCAGCCTTACAAATAGCCACTGATCCATTAAATGAGCTTTGCTTTCTGCAACACTCTTTGTTATAACAGTAGCTCTAAAGAACGTTTAGAGATATCTTAGTGGTAGTTCTTTGTATTATTCATTCAATGGAAGTGTCTTACCCGTAATCTACTGATGAAAAGATCAGCATCCTCTAAGCTTAGTTTGGCCTGCTGCTTCACAATTTGCTGAATGGTCTTCATGACATCTCTTGCCATGGTGACATCACCACACACATAGACATGGCCATTCTGATCCTTCAAGACTTTGTATACTGTTTCTGCAAGCTGTTCTTGTAGGACATCTTGGACATATTTCTGAAAAACAATGAAAAGAAAAAGAAAACAAGAAAGATTTATGAGGTTGAAATATGTATTTTTTAATAATTATGTTAACTTCAGCCCCCCCCCCCCCAAAAGAAAAAAATCAGGATGTCCCTTACTCTTTGTGAGAAGAATCACAGTGTATTAAATGATTATTTGGACAGCTGCCAAGAATGGACAACATAAAAGGTGAAGGACAGTATGGACGAGAAGAATGGGAGAGAGCTACTGGCATGCTCAGCATTTGGGTTAGAAGTCTGACTTAGGGTTCTTTGGGGTGGTAGAGGAAGATGAGTCAGCAGGAGAATGTGAGGGTTTTACTGGAGAATATGGCAGCTAGAAAAGGTAAAGAATTGGTTAGTAAAGTGAGAAATGACAAGTTGGACTAGAAAGAAGAAAGATGGGACAACAGGAAGTCAACAGACAAGATAAAATAGAATTTGAAGATGCTGGGCTGGAGAAAGAAAGTTAACAAGAGGACACAGGCAAATGTTGTTAGAGGAGTGCATGTAAATAGTGTGGCATAGAATAAGGTGAAAGTAGGAAATATAGCCAAGAAAGAAAGCGCACAAAGAATGAGGCCAAAGTGGGACAGGTGCAGAAAGTGATGATAACTGATGAAAGTCAGAAAGAGGCATTAGTGTCCCTGTAATGGTCAATACCACATGGAAGGCAGAATGGGAGAGGGCAGAGAGGAACATACAGCCAGATAGGAGGCACACAGGGTAAAAGGGATGGGCCAGCTGTGAAGGACTGTAAGAAGAGTACAGAAGGAATGTGAATGGGAGTACATGCAGCATGATGGTGAAGCAGCCAACACAGCAGTAAGAAGATCAGGGGATGGTGGAACTGGAGGAGAGACAGATTGCAAATAAGAAGGTGAAACGGGGAAGGAAATGACAGAGGCAAGAAGTAGCATGTGGACAGAAAAGTGGGTATGGTGACTGAACACTCAATCACCAAGGAGATTAAGAGTCTTGGCAAGGGAAATGAGGTAGTTTAAAATTACAGTGAAACATGTCTTGGAGCACAGAGCTAGAAAGGTAAAGGAAGACTGACCAAGGTCTTTACCAATAGAAAAAAAGGTGGATGCATCTTCTGGTGCATGTAAGCACATACAACCTCTTATAGGAGGCATGTGAAGTAGGCGCAGCATGGCATACAGATGCAAGAAGAGGGAGTTAGAAGTAACATTCTTAGAAATGTCAGTTGCACAATAGGTAGCACACTCTCTTCTAGTGCAGAAGGCTGTGGCTTCTATTCCCACACCAGGTAGATAAATACTGACTGCAGTACAGTATAAGGATGGTGCTGCACTCCTAACTGTGTTGTCCTTAGGATGAGATGTTAAACTGAGGCCCCATCTGCTTGAATTGGTAGTAACTCAAGTGGATGTACAAGATCTCGTGGCACCTATTGAAAAGAGTAGGAGTGCTTTATTTATATACAGAAAATAATTCTTATTTACAACATATTTACAAATGTACAAATCTATAAATATACAAATACATTTGCAGAAATTCCTAATTTTCCTTACAGTCATATTAATTTTTCATCCCTATTAGACCCCCACTCCTTTTTCCATAACCAACATCTGATTTTACTTAATATTATTGTTAAAATCTATTTACCATTAAACATAATTTAATTTATTCTTTCATTCCCTATAACCCATATGATATAAAATAATGTTTATCTATTCTATTAACATATTCCTTTTTTCTATTTTTATAGTATCCATGTTTAATCATAGCCACGTTTATTTATCCACATCTATTATATCATAAAAAAATCTCTACATAGTTTTCCCCTTAACTTTTTTACTCTTTTACAGTTCGAAAACATATGTTCAGTAGTTTCTTCTTGAAAATGCAAACATATTCTTTTACTTTCCTTTTATATAGCATATTTCCTTTTACTAGTAATTAATCTGTTACCACTTTCTGCAAAAATTCTTGATATTCTACTTTCTTATTACACCATTTGCTTCTTATTTTTATAGCTTTAATTTTTTTCATCTGTTAGATCTTCCTATGGCTTTTAATAGTAATATTTTAGCATTACAATCTTATACTATCCTTTTCTTTCTTTTTCTATATCAATTTTTATTTTCTAGAAAAATATTTTTTCTTGGTAACATTTTATTTCTTTATTTATACATTCTTTTCTCTTTTACTCTTTTTTACCCCAAAATTTATCATTACATTTATACAATTGTATTACTAATCTTTCATCTTTTTCATTTATCCACTTCGACAATTTGTACAAATTTAATGAAGCAGCATATACCACTGGGTTAAGTAACTCTAAACCTCCTTCCTCTTTATTTACATACAAAACTTTCTTTTTACTGGATTTAATATACAACCCCATATAAATGAAAACAATTGTCTGCAATAATTCCTTGTTAAAAACTGCTGGCAACATAAGTACACTTACTAAGTATGCTAATAAGCCCTTTTTTTAAAACGATAATTGATATGTTCTCCAGTAAAGACATGTTTGTTTAATTTCTTCTGTTGTTTTCCCCCACTGAATTCTACTTACATTTTTGTTCCCAAATTTTATACTTAAGACCGAAATTTAATTAATTGTAAAATGTATACCTCTGGCTTTACTACGTCAACTAAACCTTTACTTTTCTCTTTATTTAAAGCCACCCTTAAAATCTCTAGACACTCACTTGTGCAAATTCTTACTTATTTTATTCAAATTTAGATTTTTGCAATTTATATTGTTATCTGCATATGTTAATTGGACTGGAATTGTTAACGCTTCAGATGTTACTTATCCTGCCTCCTTCATTTTGTAATTTATTTCACATACTATCACAATCCCACACTGCGTCTGTATCATAACATCGCAGACGCAAAATGTTGAACGCTCACAAGAGCGAAAATGCCGAAACTCGAATTCGGTATTGTGGGGGGCTGCACCCCCCAACCCCTGCTAAATATATATTCCAACTACAAGATCACACTACAGTGAGGAAAGAGCAAATATCCCAATCTTCACTGTACTGCGATCTCAAAAATGGACCCTCGATATTTTGACACTTTTGATAATTTTAGTTTTCAATAACATGATATAGATCCCCCATACCTACATATTTACTGATAATTTTGTTACTGTTTAATGTAAGCATATTTATCATGAAGAATCTTGCTGTGTATTAACCTTAATCAGTTAAACATGTGCAGGCTCTGTGATTGCAATTCTCTGTGAGATAGTTCTTGCACTCTAAGGATCTCTTACTAAGTTGGCCACTATCCCAATTTTGCTGACCAGTAGACTGTTCTGTATACACCAGTTATTTAGTTTCAGGATATGACAAACAACCTATTTTTCTTGCATCTCTTTGTTAATTGCTTTGTTCTGGTTATAAACTGATTGATCTCAGTTATTAATTGACCTAAATAGCCTTGCACCTCCTAGAAAGAAGAGAATGAAAATAAATAATGGAATGTGTCTATCCAAAAAAAGTAGACTGGTAATTCACGATAGAGAAAAGTCATGGAAAGTATGGCAAAAATATAAAACACCTCAATATCTTGAAAACTTCATAATGCTTCACAGTCATACTAAAAAGTAAATAAATGAAGGCAAAAAACTTATTATAATAATTTTCAGAATCATACTAAACACAACCCTAAATCATGAAAGAAATCTTATATCCTGGCCAAAAATTCAACCCAACCCAATCCCCTGTTCTGATAATTCACCACTCAATACTGCAATACAGTTCAGTTCTTATTTTATAGATAGTATAGCATCTCTAACTAAGGATTCCTCAGCATCTAATCCCAACCATGCCCAATGGTCACATATCACCACATCCACTTTCACCTTCAAACCTATGTCCACATCCTATATAAAAGTACTCTTAAACAAACTGTGCTGTTCTTCAGCGGATAACCTTCCAAGTGAGTACCGTAAAGTAGCACCCAGTAGCATTGCCTATCCTGTCTCAATCTTTATAAACAGGTCAGTCCAGGAATCCCATATTCCCTCTCTCTGGAAAAAGTCACACATTATTCCTCTGCACAAAGGAGGAAATTCAACAGACATTAATAACTTTAGACCTATAGCAATATTATCTCACTTTGCCAAAATACCTAAAAACTGTATTCAAAAATAATTGCTAGACTATCTTCTGCAGGAAGAACTCATATCCCCTACACAACGTGGCTTCCATCCTTCCCAAAGTACTAGCACTGCCCTTCTAACCTATATAGATAGTGTCAATAAAACTAGAGATAATGGCAGACTAGTCTCTTCCTTATTTCTAGATTTGTCTAAAGCCTTTGACACAGTTTATTACAGCAAACTTCCACTTCAAATGTCTTCACTAGGTCTGTCTCAGCCAACCCTTTTGTGGTTCAAAAACCACCTGTCCAATAGCTATCAGCTGCAAAGCAGCACTCCACACACTCTCCTTACCTCCTAGTCTCCACTGGTGTACCACAAGGCTCTATCCTTCGTCCCCTCCTCTTAACATTTTCACCAACACCCTCTATACTTCCACACAACAGGCCACCCTAGTACAATATGCAGATTATTCCATTCACATTTGCACATCTGACAACATAGTACACCTCCAAACAATTACTCAAGAAGCTTAAACAGCCACTGAAACATGGCTTTGTAACTCACAACTCACACTCAATCCAAAAAAGACCAAACTACTACTTTTTCTCCCAAATCCCTCTCTTGTGAAAAAAAAAACAAAATTTAATGTCCTCTCTCTTGATAATACAACCACTGAAGTCACTTCTCATAGCAAACTATTAGGGGTGACAGTGGATGATAATCTTACATTTGACCTGCATGTACAAAATTGCATAAGAAAAACCTCATCAAAATCTAGGGATCCCTTAGAGAGCCAAAAACGTTGTCACTGATGCAACTAAAGCTTCATTTGCTGCTACTTATCTCTTCCCCATTCTTCTTTATGGTGCTTCCATCCTTGATAATCTCCGGACTTCACAAAAATTAAAACTTGAACAATGCTTTAACAAAATTCCTAAATTTGCAGCAAATACCCCTTTTAGAACTCACCACTGTATAGCACTGAATACCCTAAATTGGTTAGAACTTCCACTTCAACTAATGTACACACAACTTCTTACCACCTATATAATTACCCAGCATCCATTTGCCTGTCCAGGACTAAAAAACATTCTGCACAACTATATTCCAGTCGGTCATTGTGATTCAGGGACCAAAAGCTCCTGCCTATCTACAAGTCTAGAAAATCTTCTGGGTATTGTCTGTACTCATACAAGGTCGCCAAGGCCTGGAACTCCTTACCTGTATCCATTAGGTCTATACTCTCCTTCCTATCTTTCAAAACTACTCTGAAAGACTTCATAGCTAAAACCTCACTCTGTTCATGGTCAAATCCAGGATAAGCTATATCCCTGATTGTGAACAAATATCTTTTCATTCCTCGTACTGCCTGCTTCATTTACTTCCTTACTGCTATCTAACTCTCTTCCCTAATTTTCTCTCTAAATATACCATATTGCAATTCTTATTTGTATTAGACTAACTTACCTCTACTTTCTCTACAAAATGTCTAACGTTTCTCTAAATATTAAATGATTGCCATATACTTTGTATTGATTTTTAACCAATGTTTTTATATAATGTCTAATTTGTTATAATTATTTAAACTGCAAATGTTTTTGTTTTATTTTTGAAGACTGTAAAATTATTGAATGTTTTGTAATAATTTGGAGCTTTTCTCACTGGGCCTCCACTAAAAATGGGCTTCTAATCAGTCGGACGTTCTCTGTAATCAAGTGTCAATAAATAAATAAAGTAAATAAATAAACAAATAAATAAATAAATAATGCAAAGAATATACAACTCATTTGGCATCCCTATCTTACACCACTTTTAATATACATCTCTTGGCTTAATGAGCCATTTACAAGTATTTTTATTTTATTGTTACTATTTGCTGACATACAGACTTTCCTAACTTTCTCACTTATATTACATTCGTTCCTTATTACTCATAAGATTTCATATCCAGTTGTATCAAATGACTTACTAAGGTCTCATATCATGATTTTCACTTATTTTGTATTCATAATCTTCTTCTTCTTCTTCTTTCGGCTTTTCCCGGTTAGGGGTCGCCACAGCGGATCACCTTGTCCGCACATTGAATGGCAGTGGAGTTTTACAGTGTCGAGTTGCGAGCCCGGCGCCCAACCTTCCACAGAAGGCACACTCACACGCACACCTAGGGCCAATTTAGAGTGTCCAATCCACCTGCAGCATGTCTTTGGGATGTGGGAGGAAACCGGAGCACCCGGAGGAAACCCACGCGACCACAGGGAGGACATGCAGACTCCGCACAGAAGGCACCCCGGCCGAGGATCGAACCGGAGAACCTCTTGCTGTGAGGCGGCAATGCTAACCACTGCACCACCGTGGCCGCCCATTTTGTATTCATAATATCATCCACAATTTCTCAATTCTTGACAATCTTTCCCCTTTATACTATATACTATCTTCCATAATATTTTCCATTTAATTTCAAATCTCTATCATATTATTTTCATAAAGATCTTATAATTATTATCATTCAGTACTATTGGTCTTCTATCTTCCATATAAATTTATGTATTCTAGTACATAATTCTTTATACTATAAGTCTCTCATTTAACCATTCAAAGTCTTTAAAAATATTTTTTTCATAGTCCATTAATTTTTTTGTACATTGCATACCATATTCAATCTGGTCCTGTAACCGATATTGTTCTAATACTTTATCTAGCTCATATAAAGAAATCTCCATTTCCAACTCTTTCTCTGTTAACTTTTTACTTTCCATGTTATTTTCATTGCCTTCTTTTTTTCTTTAAACATTTTTGCACATATTGTACCACACTATTCGTAATCTTTTCCTGAGTTCTTTCTGTTTCTCCTTTTACATCTTTTATTTCTCTCATTATACTACCATCTTCCTTTACTAATCTGTTTAAGTAATGCAATACTTTTTTTCTTTTTCCTTGTTAAAATTATATTTGCTTAAATAACATTTTTTTATATATTCTTGATTTCTTTCACACAGTTCTTTGTCAAAGCACTTTTTATCTTTATGTTCTAAATCTTCCAATGTATCATTGTATGTTCTTTAGTATTTTTCTTTCTCTACTTTTCTCACATAATATTGCTACTGTAAAAACTTTTTTATATTTTCCTTAAATGCCAAACACCATTCAGACCAATTTCCTTAAATATCATCCACCATGCAGCCCATTTTTTATAAAATGTTCTCATAGTAATATGATCTTTCCATAAGTGTATTACTAATCTATTTCCTTCTTTATTCCATGCTTTCTCATTTATCCTTTTTATTCCTTCACCTATGTTATATATATTCCTTGTTTTCCTTTATTTCTGTGCTTATTGCAAGACAATCAGTAAATCATATTTCAACTACCTCCCCTTCTCCTATAACTAAACCTTCTGATACTATAAAATTATCTATGTCAATTGTATACATGCATCTTTTTCCTTTCTTCTTATGTGTGCCTCTTAAATCACAGTTAGTCTCCTGTTATTATAATATTCATACTAATCACTACATAGTCTAAAATCTGATGAAATAAGCTTTCCCTTTCTTTACATCTAATAATAAGCATATAATGGTATACTTCTATATACTTGAAGTTTACACTTTAAATCAATAATGGTTAATCTTTCCATTTTTTGTTAAAGTTACACCTAATATCTTTACTGTACTTATACAAAATATGGCTATTCCAAAACACCTCTCATTTCCCAAATTCCAGATTATCGTTTCTCTGTAATCTTTCATTTGTTAAAAATCTTGTGTGTCTTCCATTATAATTACATCTACATTCCATTTATTACACCAATCCAAATCCCTATTCTTCTTACTATATTCTTAATGCTATTCACATTTACAGAAAGCACTCCAAAATTTTCATTAGATTCATAGCTAATTACTAGTCTAGCTGCCTTAATGGACCAAAGCCTAGCCAATTTCCTTTCCAAAGATGAGAATCAAACACTGTACCATGTGTCAGTGAGTCAAACACATTACCCATTATACCAATACTCAGCGATTAGCTGTATGCTTTCTTTTTCATCCATTTCCTTTCTTTTCTTCTTTTGCACTTGTCCTTTTAAATTTTCTTGCTCTGAATTTTATCCTTTTACCAATATATATATTTTTTCTTTTACTATCTCTCAGTTTGTCTTCTTTGTCACTTATTTCAGAGTCGCCTTCTATGCCCTTTTTATTATTTTTCCTCATCTATTTTTCTTCTATTTCTACTCCTTCTGAAACTTCTTCTCTTTATTTCCTTCTTTTTCTTTTCTTTCATTTTTAGAATCCTTCCTTAACTGTCCAATTTTGTTAAGTTATAACATTTAAATTCACATTTTTTTGCATACTGTCCCATTTCCCCACAAATACATTTTTATTGTAGTTACTTACCAAATGCCCTTTTACACACACACACACACACACACACACACACACACACACACACACACACACACACACACAATAAAGCATGTTTTGGGGTGTTGCCAGCATTTTACAAATCCCCAATTCCTTTCAATATTTATCATGATTGGTATACGTATACATTTTTTTTTTCATTCTATTTTAACAAAATATTACAATCCCATCCACCAGTCCATAAACCCCTTTATCAAACGTTTGCAATGTTCAGTACTTCTTTACATAAAGTTTTGAAATGTCCATTCAAAGTCTCTCTTTCCACTTCTGTTCTAAATTGTACACAGATTTTCTTTTTTGTTTTCATGTTAATTTTATTGTCAGTGTGTTGCAGTCTTTATATTTTCATATTCTCCAAGGAAATTTTCCATTGAAAAAACAGTCTCAAATATAGTGCCACAAAATGTTTATTTGTTAATAAGAATAAATGCTGTTACTTCATGTACTTTTACTCCCAAAAGAACTATTAAATTGTCTAACACTTCATACCTGTCAATTTCTTTATTTTCTTTATTTTTCCTGCATACTTCCATTTTTAGTTTTCTTTTGCATTTTTCTTTTCTGCTATTCCTCTTTTACATTCTTCCATATTTATTTATTTATTTGTTTTTGTTTACTGGGAAAGTGCCTTGGTATCCATTTACAGTGGAGACCCGGGAAGAAAAGCTCTACTTACTTGCACTGTATTATGCTAAGTTCCAGTTAAACACAGAGTAGCTACATTTCTATTTACATTTATACAGTAGTTACTGTTACTGTAGTTACTGTTTGTAGAGTAAAATTATTTTACTTTTTCTTCATATGTTTTGTTTTCTCACCACTGTTCCTTAGGATTGTCTCTACATCTTCCTTTTGTATTTTCTCCATAATGTCCCCCAAGGAAACATCTTCATTTCTGGCTCACTCTGCATCACCATTTATTTGAGTAAATCATCATGCACCCCTCACAACTGGAGGGTTATAATTATACATCTATCATTTGATGAATCATCGTCATCAAACAGATTTCTTTGAAACAGCTCCTCAGAATCCTACATGCATTCTCATTTCTTGATATTGGCTTTCTACCCCATTGCTCTCTCCACTCCATTATCTCCTTTTCTCCATCTGCTTTCCTGTTGCTCTGGGTGCATCCATGCTTTTAATGGAAACAGGAAGTGCACATGCAAAAGGGGTCCCACTGGTAACAATGATGAGTAGAGTTATTTTATTTATATACACAATTAACTCTTATTTATAAATATCTACAAGTGTACATATATATATATATATATGTATACACACACACACACACATATATATATATATATATATATATATATATATATATATATATATATATACACACACACACACACACACACACACACACACACACACATATATATATATATACACACACACACACACACACACACATCTGTTTACACAAGCATACTAAAGTTTACAATTATTTTACAATTTTACTACTAATCATTCATCTTTTTTCATTTATCCACTTTAAAACAGATTTAATGAAGCAGCATATACCACCAGGTTAATTAACTCTAAACCTCCTTCTTTATTTATAATTCAAACTCTTTTTACTAGGTTTAATCTAGAATCCCATATAAATGAAAAAAATTGTATGCAATAATTTATTTTCAAATACTATTGGCAATATAAATACACTTGCTAAGTATGCTATTTTTCCTATCAGTACGATGAGTAGGGGTCCTTTATTTAAATCATCAAATACAATACATACACTTTATACAATTTTCATATTTACAATATTGTAAATATGAACCTTACATATATCTATTTTTAACTCTTCAAAGGTTTAATCCCTCCCAATCCTTTCTCTTTAACATTTTCAATAACAACCATTTTCCCTTGTATTTTACCTCATTAATTTTTTTATTACATATACTCCATATTGTACAAAATAACTTCATCCAGTTTGTCATTTTATTTTACATTCTCATAATGCCCATATTTGATCATGTCCATATTTATACATTCAATATTTTTCATTTAATTTGTGCCCTTTATTATACATTTCTTTTCACATTTTATATAGCCTTTTACAGTTTATAAAAACATATTTAGCCATTTCCAGTTCCCCACAATGTATACTAATTCTTTCTCTGTTTGCTTTACATGGCATGTTTGCTTTAACTGGGAGTTTACTTATTGACAATTTCCATACAAAATCTGCATATTTCACATACTTTTTACATTTCTTCATTCTTAGTTTCACTGCTTTACCTTTTTCTTCCCCTACATGTTTCCAAGGAAAAATATAGTAGAATGTTTCATTATATTCTTATACCACGTCTTTCTGTGTTTTCTGTATCAATTTTTCATAACAGTATTTTCTCTTGAAATAGTTTTACATCCATACAAGTTTTTTTTACTTATTTTCAAATATTTAAGCTTTCCCCAAAATTTTTTATGTTTCTCTTCTATCATTGTTGTTAATAATGTTGCTGTAGCTTCCAAAACTATTAATACTTTATTCAAGTCTAGTGAATATATATATATATATATATATATATATATATATATATATATATATATACACATATAGGTTCATAGGTTCATACTAGACTATCTGCCCTAGGGCATTTATAAGCCTAGCCAGAGTGTGTTTGGCTTTTGCCACCCATTTTAAATTAATTTTGCTATGCCCTTTTTCGAGGTTAGTATACTGTGCCTCTGTCTAACAGTGACACAGAAGTGATACCCGGGGTAAACCTACAATCTCCCATCCACTCATCAAGATTCCTCTTGAAGAGAGTCAATGAGGGACTCTGCCTAACCTGGACTGGGATTTTATTCCAGAGTGAAGGGAGCCTCTGGGTTATGAATCTGACCCACCAGCGTCTCCTATTTATTTCAGTGCTGAGGTTCAAGTCTCTTGAGCGTGTAGCTTGATGGGAATTGGATTTTCTGAGGTGCAGCATGTCCATTAATTCCGGGTTGGACATGGCTTTATACATCAGGCACAGATCGCCACTGAGCAGGCGGTATGCCACTGAGTAGAGCTGGAGTTTCTTTAACCAGGCAGCATATGGCATCTGTTTGAGCCCTTTGATCTTCTTGGTGAGGTACTTTTGGAGTCTTTCCAGTTGCTGCAGGTGTCTGGTAAGGTACATCCCAAAAGGGGCATTGTACTCAATTATGGGCCTGATGAGGGATGAGTAAAGAGGCACGATGACCTCCCCTGATCTAGATGTGAATCTCTTCATGATTAGGTGGGCTATATAAAATGTTTTTCTAACCACTTTGGCCACGTGGTTGTCAAATGAGAGATTGCTATCAACTTGGGTCCCCAGGTCCCTAATTACTTCTTCTGTACTTAATGGATTACCACCTATGTGGTAATTTGTGGGCACTTTGTTTTTGTCAAAGGGGTTGACTATACACTTTTTGGCGTCTAGCTTGAGGCCATGGCTCTGGCACCAGTTATCTGTTTCTATGAGGAACTTTTGGAGGATGCTTGTGTCGGCTGGAGAGTCGATTATGGTGCCCACTTTGCAGTCATCTGCTAACTTGGTCAGCCACAGTCCTTCTGTGTTGGCCTGTACCTCCGAGAAATATATACCGAACAAGAGAGGTCCCAGGACTGAGCCATGTGGGACGCCACTTGTAACTGGTTTGAAGTCTGACATGGCTCCAGCAATTCTAACCATGTGGGTTCTGTCCTTGAGCCAGTTTGCAACCCATCTAGTGACATAGGGGTTTATATTTAAGCTGGTGAGCTTATCTATAATGCCCGAGTAGGGTATTGTAGCGAAGGCTTTTGCGAGGTCCAGGTAGGCTGTGTGGACCACCTTCCCCTCTTCAATGGCCTTGATGACTGTTTCAAAGAAATCGACCAGGTTTAAGAGGCAGGATCTGCCCTTAACAAAGCCAAACTGGGTAGGATCCAGTGTCTGTAGGTCCCCAATATCTTTATTTATGAGGTCCATGATGATCCTTTCCATAGCGTTGCAGACCAAGCTAGTCAGGCTTATGGGGTGATAGTTTCCAGGATCCGTTGAGGCACCACCTTTGTGGAGAGGGACCACTGTTGCTGTACGCCACTCTTTGGGTACATATCATGTGTAGTAAGGCTGAGATTGAACAGCAGATTTATGTTTGGGTTTAGCACTTCTTGGAGTTCATGTAGGATGCAGCCTGGGACACCGTCTGGTCCCATTGATGTTGTGTTTTTTGCTTTGGAGATATATATATATATATATATATATATATATATATATATATATATACACACACACACAGTTGGATGTATTAAATTCAACCCTCCTTATTTGCTTTTTATATAAAAAATGCCTCTTTTAACAGGGTTGAGTCTTTATCCCCATATGAACATAAAAATTATGTTCATTAACTCTTTTTCATACATTTCTCATTGCATCTAAGTGATGCCTCCAAGTATATCTGTAGATAACTCCTACTGATGCCTCTAGGCACCAAATATTCCTTGTTCATATTTGTATCGATAATTAAAAAAACAAGCTATGTACAAGGTTTAAAAAGATTTCATCTTAAAGCTACACAATGGCAAACTCAACTGGATTAATATTTGATCTCTTTCTAGTATAGTTAAAATATATTAACTGTTGTTTGATATTTATTTATATAGATATCATTTTTACAATTTCTAAGTATCTCAACAACCAAGTAACACAGACAGAACTCCTTAGCCTGATATGAGAGGTCTCAGTTAGATGAATAAAATGCTGCTGGCAGTATGTGCGTAACTTCAGTGATTGCTAAGATAAGTTGTTTACAAAACATTACAAACATAACAGTTACTGTCTTTACTGTGACTTATAACATTCACTTTAAGACCTATAACATAAAGAATACTGCAACTATAAAAATAGTTTGTGCTGAAGGGTTTGCCATTTATACTTATTTTATAACTCCAATGGTTACAGAGATATGAACATTAGTTTGAAATGCGAGAACATAATTTGATTCTGTCAAAAGGCTTAGGCTCTGCCCATTGGAAGCTACAAGGAAAACTTTCTCAGCTCCACTGGAGGGAATGAGTTAATGGAATCATGCAAAGATTTGTTAAATGTGCAATCTTGCCTAGTATTATCGAGTTAATTAAGTATGCTTTCTTTTTTTAATTTCTCCAAGTCTTTTGAGTTTCTAATGCCATGATAGGAATGAACTCCATTCCTAAGTCAAAGTGTGATTAAAGTTCATGAAATTATTGTTTCAATCTTTGATGTCAGCCAAAAGTGTTCTTCTCAGCACCCACAATGTGTCCAGTAATGACTCCTTCTGCAGTTCGTATAGGGTTACATATTTTGGTAACCTATCTAAATATGATTGTAGATTCTTTTTTATAAGACACATTTCTTCTACTACTATTGGAACTGTCCTTATATATGAGAGATTAAATGTTCTCCAAAATATACAGATATCTCTTATTTTAGCTATCATTTTTTTCATTGTTTTTCTCTCAGTTGTTCAATTCCAAACTTTATTCCTAGAATCTCTATTTCATCTTCATTGAACTTAATACATTTTACTTCTTCCAAAAGACCTAATCCTTTACTTTTCTTTTTAAGTTAATCCTAGCATCATTGATTATTGAGCATTTCCATAGCTATATTCATCCATTCTTTGTTTTTAACTGCTGATACTAAATCATCCACATATGTGAATATCACTGGAATCTGAATTCCTTATGGTGTCTGATATTTTACTTTCTCTAGTATCGGGTTTATCTTAGTGACTACTGCATTCATAATCAGAGCAAATAAAATGGTACTTGTTGGACGTCCTTGCTTAATACCATTTTTTAATTTCATTATTTCACTTAACCATCCATTAACTAACAACCTTACTTTGTTTTCCTTGTATACTGAGTTCTAAATGTTGATTTTGTTGCTTATGTTATATTCTTCTAAAATCTTCCATAATGTTTTGTGCTGAATTTTATCAAAAGCTTTGTTTACATCCCCTACTAATAATTTTAATAGTGTTTTTCTATTTATTACATCATCCACTAGTTCTCTTATTAACATCAGAAGTTCTTGACTTCCTTTATCTTTTGTTCCAAAGACTGTTTCCGATAGCCATTTATTTGCTTTACTTACTATTCGTTTTTTTCTATTACTTTCATCAAGATCTTATAATCTACATTATTTAATACTAATGGTCTTCATTTTTTTAAGTCTATCCTTTCTCCCTTTTTCCATATACATTTCATCACACCTAAACATATTTTTTCATCATTTATTCCATTTTCAAACCATTCATTCATTACTTTTAGAAAATATTATTTTTGCCAATCTTGCTTTTTATAATTAAATATTCAAGTCCATCTACGTTCACTATTTTTAGTACATTTTCAAATTCTACCATTGTGACTTTTTCTTCAATATTTTTATTGTCTTCTTTAGTTAGCCCCCATTTATCTTTTATTATAATGTCATATATTGAAAAACTTTCCAGTGTGTTTTTGATTATTTTCATAATTGCATTTGTGTATTCACTGTATCACCTTCTTTATTTTTCAATTCACTTATTACTCTTTTTTTTTTCTTTGACCATTTTATTTAAGAATGATGTTACTACTTCTTTCCTACCTTGTAGAAAATATCTTTGTTTAAATAACCTTTTTTTAAAATTTTTTCTTGATTCATTTCATACAGCCTTCTTTCTTTTTCTATAAACTTTTCTCTATCTGTTATGTTTTTAAATAATTGGTTACTAATTTCTTTGTATTCATCATGATATTGTAATCTTTTAAACTTTTGCCATTCTAGTATTTCTTTTCTGTGTTTTTCTTTTAAATTAATCCACCAACTTGTCCAATCTCTCATGTTTATATGATCGTGCCAAAATTGTTGTATTATATCTTTTGTATCTGTATTCAGTTCTGATTTATTCATTTTTTTATTCCTCTATCTGTTTTTATGTAATTTATTTTCTCCTGAGTCTCTATCCTTATAGCTAAGTGATCTGAGAATCCTGTAATTTTGCATCCTTGATGTAATATACTTAAGCTGTCTGAAACTATAAAATAATCAATTTCAGTTCTTAAATTACTTCTTTTTTATGTACAGTTGTTTTCCCATAAATACATCTTATTAGTTTTAGTTATGTCTGAGATAACTTTAACAGCTGCTCCTTCTTTTTGTCTATATCTTAAATCACAGTTGAAGTCTCCCATTGCTATTATTTACATGTTTACCCTTATGTAATCCAATATTTTCCTAAGCATGATTTCTCTTTACTTCTGTAAAATATATGCATAAATTGTGATTATTCCATAAATTTGATTCTTATATCTTATATCTAGTTTTACTATTTTTCTAATCATCACTATAGTATAATCCAAAATTTCTATGCATTCTTTACACAAGATAGCTATACCTGAACACCACCTAGGTTCTATATTACTTTTCCTTCCCATAATCCATTAATTTGTGTTCTTTCTTCCTCTGTTGTGATTCTGATGTCTGTTAGTGCGACAATGGGTCGATATATGAGCAAATTGCACAAATTGTGAACGCTCCTAATATCGAATGTAGTGGACCTCTAAGTGCTTTTTCTGAGATCACGGTACAGTGTAGAATGGGATATTTGCCCTTTCCTCACTGTAGTGCAATCTCAGAGTTGGAATATATATTTAGCAGGGGGTGTGGGGGGCACAGCCCCCCACAATAGGAAGTTTGAGGTCTGGTACATTCGATATTATGAGCGTTCGCAATTTATGCGATTCGCTCATATGATACAGACCCGTGCTACAATATCCATATCTAACCATTCTAATACTCCTAGCCTACGTTGAGTATTCTTTACGCTATTAACATTTATGGCAAAGAGTCTCACTGTAAAGAAAGTTTTTTTTTATCCTTTCCTTTTTTTGCTTTCCCCTATGGTTACATTTTTTAAATTTATGCGTTCTATCTTTTACTATTTTACCAATAGAACTTCTTTTATTTCTTGCTTTTACCCATTTGTTTTCTTTGTCATCACTCGAGTTACTAATTTCTTCCTCCTCATCTCCTTATTTTCCTTTTCTTTCATTCATATCCTTTATCATATCGATTCTTACATCTTTTTCATCCATTTTCTCATTTTGCACTTCTATAGTATCTAATGTAACATTTTCCTTTTCCTGATCCTGTTCTTCTGTTGTTTCTTGTGTTTGATTTTTTAAAATTGTACAGTCCATCCATGAGTGACCTATGTTTTCACATTTTATACATTTTTGCTCAGATTCTTTGCTTCATGATCAACTTTACCACATATAAAACAGTTCCTTTTATCAGTTATTAATTAAACAATCATCTTTACCACATAAAAAGCATGTCTTTGGTTGTCCCCGATACTTTACCATCCCTTTACTCCCTTCCCCATTGATTATATTAGGTAAATGTACAATTTTCTCATTTTTCATTTTGAATATTATACTACATTCCCATCTCCAGTCCATAAACCTCTCTTCTCATATATTTTTGTAACATGCCTGACATCTCTACATGCAGTTTTTAAAAAGCCCCTTAAATCATTTCTTTCAATTTCAGTTAGAAACTGTACAGACACTTTTTTTCTTGACTTCTCTGTTGAATGCCTGGATTACATATAAATTCCATTGGTTAATGTCTTTTTTCCTGTCATATTGTTCTACGAATTTTTCCATATATTGTGCCTCCTCAAAAAGATATCATAAAACATCTCTTTATAAATATAAATGAAAGCTGTTACCTGTCTTGGTTTTATACCCAGTGGTGCTATGATGCTATCCCATATCTTATACCTTGCTAGTTCTTTTTCTGTTTTGCTGCTTATTCTCACTCAATATCATTTTTGATTCTGCCTCTTTTTGGTTCTTTCCTTTCACTCTCCTTTACTGTCTGCACATGTAATTTATTTTCTTCTTATTCTCTTCTTGTTTTTCACTGTCCTGCATTCTGTCCATTATCTCTCCCCACAACACAATCCTGCTCTTTCACTCTCTGGCTGATTTGTTAGCTCTTTTAAATAAATATCCCACAACCCCTCCTAATTGGATAGTTGCAACAACACATTCGGCAATCTATGCAGCACTATCTGTAATGAAAATATTATGCTGAAACATGTCTTCAGAATCAAACATTTCTACTCCTTCTTCCTCTTCTTTCCCTTCACTCACCTTTCTCAAATAACTGTTAATTTTTTTGCCATTCTCCTCCTTCCTGACATCACCTGACTCATTCTCCATTACAGTTGCCTCCTTAGCTGTTTGATTAACAGTACTTTCACCTTCTATACAAACTCCAACATTTTCTTTCTCCTCTATGCTTCCTGCTTCTCTGAGCCAACTATGTATCCAGACCAGAAGTCAGGAAGCATAAGACTGAATTGAGTCCCCATACACTTGTACGAAGAGTAGGGGATGCTCCCTAATGCCCTGTCCAAATTTTACTTATTAGTATGTACACTACCTTAGGTCTCCCCTGAAAAGAGGCTACTACCCAAACATGGTCAAATGATAAATTAAAAAAAAAAAAACTTAAGAGATGAAAGAATTAAGAAGTATAATGACTGGCTGTGGCAGTGGGCAATAGAGAAGGGCTTGGGACTGGAGGCAGGCTTCATCTTAGGTAGGATGTGACAGCAATAATCAGATATGGGTTGGAGAGGCATATTTAATTATTTTAGATTTAAACTAAGACAAAAGGGCTGAAAGGAGTATCATGAAAGCAGAACAGGAGTATAGGTACTCAGCTAGACAAAAAGAAAAGAGGAAAAATAAGATAGCAGAGGAACAAACAATAGGAAATTGGGTATCACTTAGTATTATTACAAAGTAACATTAAAAATGTGTGTAGCAAGATGGGGAACTGCAGGAAGTGACTCAGGAGAAGAGAGGTGGACTGAGATGGAGCTCCCGGGATACAGGTTGTTGATAAGTGACAGTAAGGGTAGGGAAAAATGGAAGGTCTGCAGCAATCTATGGAAAGGAAGGCATCAAATATGGCATAATAGAAGAGGAGGAGGAACAACATTCCATGGAAAAGGTCAGGAAAAAGATAGGGTCAGAACCTAGTTGGATGGCATGGTGATTAAGGTAGAGGAAGAAGGGCAATAGTAATAGCTCATTTCAGTATACTGGTCCACAGACATAGGTTCATAGATTAGTACTAAGCTAACTGCCCTTGCGAACCATTTTAAGCCTAGCCAATTATCCCTTGTGAGATTCAAACCCTGCACCTTGTGTTTGTAAGGCAAACACCTTAACCATTAGGCCACCCTCCCAACCCTGTCAAGAAAGGCTGATGAAAGAATAAAAGGGAGAATAAAGGAGATAGATAAGATGAAGAATATATCACTCAATGTAGATATGAGGTCTGGCAGCAGCAGACTTGGAGATTCTAAATTCCAGTGTAGAGAAAGAGAGAGAGAGACTGGGAGCTGATCAAGATCTTAGATCATGAGGGCTTCCAAAAAGTGTTGCAGGACTTTATCAGATTTATGTAATTTATTTTATTTACTGTCTGATAACTGGGTAGGTAACCTGGTATGGAGATCATTTTCAGAGTTCTAGGTGATGGGGTTAAGTGCTATGAAGGATAAGATGACATTGGTCAACAATGGTCACAGTGGGAGTGTTAGAATCTTTATCCTTACCAATTAAGGAAGCTAAACATCGGTACTATACATGAAACAGCATGACATTTTGACTGCGTTAAAATCACATACAGAGTATGGTAAACCATAATAGAAAATAAATACGTATAATAAACAAGAGCAGAGTCACTGTGAGGATTAAAATACTCTATCTTAAAGAAATTACATTTAAGTGGTTTTTGGAAGACCAGTTCCAGGTAGGGAAAAGATCATATATGCAAGTTCTTTATTGAGACCTAGAGAAAGTCATTAGCTACTTATCTGTGGATCTGAGTGGTCACACTGAAGAATATGGTAATGGGAGCTCTTGTAGAAAGATAAATCAGATTATGTAGGTCCATGAAGGTCAGACCAAGATCAGGAAAACTGGATTGGATATAAATGGCAAATTAGTGCGTTTCCAACAGCATAGCCATAGTATAACTGGCATGAGAAGCACCAGGCAGAAGTATGGCTGTAATATTCTACACCTAACAGAGCTCAGCCACATCACCCTCTAGAAGACCAAGGTAAAGTGCAATAAAGTAGCTGAGACATGAAAACAAAGGTGCAAGAAGCACCATTGCTAAGTCCAAATAATAATGGAAAGCAGGTTCACCATCAGACATTTTAACTCCCAAATCTTCAAATGCAAACTCATTGATCCAAAGAGATTAGGAATACCATTTCTTGAACTTAAGCCACAAACAAGGCACTACTAATGACCACCAACAAGGCTGAACCACACAAAACTCTTTATTGTAAGGCAGAGCCTCTGCCTTACAATAGAGTTTTGTGTTGTTCATCCTTATTGGTGATCCTTATAAGTGCCTTGTTTGTGGTTTTGGTTCATTTTGGCACTTTGTATACTTGCATTTTCTTTCTTTTCTTGAACTTACTAAATCCAAACCACCATTGTCATCTGTGTCCTTTATTCACCCCACGGAGGGACATAGCCACATATCCCCCTTCCTTAAATTATAACTCCATTGTTGTACAACCATGTAGGAAAGAGAACATCCTGCAAGGTCGAACACAGTAGCCATGTCAACTGTGATCTTTCAGTGACGTCATATGATGAACAGTCTTGCCAAGTAAAAATAATATTGGTTAATGGGTTCAGGGAGACAAACGTCAACTCATTTATTCACCAACCACATATAAGTAGCCAAGTGAAATGTTTGAATGGGAAGTGGCCACTGGTGTGATGTCTGTCCAATATCACACCGGACTGCCAACAATAAATGTGACGTCCCTTACTATCCTGGGTCAGTAACTAAAGAGCTTCAATCCTCACTATTGACTCTAATGTGAGACTGTCACTTAAAGAGAAGTAATATTTCACAATTTTCCCCTAAGTGCACAACAGGAACACATTCAATAATCTGGAAATAGACTGTATACTTCTATCCACCCCTAATGTATCTCATTATTACACACTTCAGAGCAATGCTTCCCATTTTAAGACCTCTGATACACTAACACTCAAAGTAAATTTAAATCTCACATATCCAAACAGTTCTGGGAAAAACTGACACAGATTTGCAGCTGTCTCCCTTCCCCAAAATAAAATGGTAATGCTGGCTTTGATCAGAGTGTCTTTATGACCTTCTAAAGAGGTGTACAATTATGAAAATTAAATATCAAAATACATGATAGCTATGAAAAGAGCAGCCAATCCTTCGAGGGGAACTGGGGAGTATCAAACAGGTATAAACACACTCTAATCTCTAAAGAAAAAAACATTGATTTCCAGCCACAATGTAAAATAATGAAAATATTAAATAAGTACAATGATTACAAGAATGTAAATCGATAACTTTCAATAAACACTAGAATTCAATCTAGCTGAATAACTAAACTTTCTTACTTTAACTGGAGAATACTGTCCCTGATCTAATCTAAAGCATAACAGTAAGGCAAAGCAGGCTTACAGTTTTTGGTGAACTCTCTTTTCTTCGGGTATCACTGCACAGCACTGTAACTGACTGCAGCTCTTCACAAGCAGCTGCTCTTCACAAACTGCTCAGTACTTGACTAACCACACAGCTTAACAGTCTCAGCTGTCTTTTTTTTAAATAATGGACAGCTGCTTGAAAAAGTTCTTTTTCCTGTCAGTCAACAGTTCAAATAAACATCTAGCAACCAGGAACATTCTAATGACATCACCCACTGTTCAGCTGATTCTTCACAGTACTTTAGAATCTCCCTCTAAAATATGCACAGTTAGAAATGTATCAAAACACTGACATATTCTTTAAACATTCTGTTTAAACAGGGAAATACTCAACATTTAAAAAAACTCATTTACATTTTCACATTTATACATGCTGGCATACAGTACAAGTTAATCTGAGAATGTACACAAATCTCCTGCCAGACATGCTAACACAGATGATAGTGTTTTCATTTTATTCACAACTGGGAAGGATGACAAGAAATGGAATGATGGGGATGGTACAAAAGGAAGGTGTGAAGTAAAGTATAAGCTCTAGTGGGATAAGCCACTGGGTGCAAATGAACCACCTTCCAGATGGTGAAAGAGTCATCTTGAATGTGGAACCACTGGCAAACTGTTTAAATAAATTATTAGAAACTTTAGTAGAAGTAGTACCATTGTGCACAAGATGGATCCATGAAGGAACATCATATCTGTAGTCATACTTCTGTTCTGTTAAAGGTTATGGAAATTATTTTGCTGAGGCATGTTGTTGAGTTTTCCAAAGGCTAATTTTCTGGCTTATGACTTCCTACATAGGTTCATGTTACAGTGGTCTTGTTGCATAAATTTAATTTAGAATTATTGCTAGATTGCAGTTAATGTGAAAAATGAATATTGGGTTTAATGTATCTGGATTTTGCAAAGCACTATGTCATTATTTGTTAGAGTCTGATAGAGTAGATGTGTAGAAAAAGTAAATGGTATAATGGTAAGATCCAAAATAATAATATTAGTAGACACCATGCTGTTTCACACAAAAAATGTGATTGCAATTACACGAGAACTCTGTGAGAAAGAACAGGACTCAGTGTAGTGCCTCAAAGCTCAGTGTTGAAGTCAGTATTTCTTTGAGAATAAGACACCTGATTATGGACCCACAGTATACTTTTTGAAAACAGAACACCTGATCACGGACCAGTAGTATATCATTGAAAACAGAATACGTTCTCATGAACCCAGAGTACATCTTTGAGAATAGAATAGATTACAGACCTGCAATATATTTTTGGGAGCAGAGCACTGGTCCTCCAACCTTGGGATATCTTTAAGATCAGAAACTTGAAAATGGACTCCGAGTATATCTTTGGGAGCATGATACTTGGTTATAGACCTGCAGTATGTCTTTGGGAAGGAAATACCCAGCCATGAAACCACAGTATATCTTTGGTAACAAGACATCTGATCATGTACCTGCAGTATATTTTTGGGAACAGGACAGCTGAAAATTGACTCCAATGACAGTTGGAACCTTAAATAGGCTGGTTTAAAATTAAACAATACATGCATTTCCACATCTAGTTTTAAGTACATAATAGTTGGTATGTTTAACAATTGCTATAAATATTTCTTATCTTTTGTTACTGTGGATCACTTGTCTTTGTTAAATAAAGGCTTGATGCTTTGAAACACTACCTGTGTTTCATGATTTTTGAAAATTATTGTGACTGAGTTTATCAATGAAGTTTTAAGACCATTAGTTTCTTTCTTTTTTTGTTTTTTTCTATTATAGG
Organism: Protopterus annectens; assembly: GCF_019279795.1. NCBI lineage: Eukaryota > Metazoa > Chordata > Ceratodontiformes > Protopteridae > Protopterus > Protopterus annectens. The sequence continues at coordinate 300,296,859 of NC_056733.1, forward strand.
TAAGCTTACACCTTTGCCTATTGTTACCACATTCTGAAACAGCCATATTAGTTTGCATATCAGAAAATATCAGATCAGCAGTAATGTGTTTATCTGTTACTTCTTGCCATATCATATTGATTTTATCATTATTATAACCTCTCTGCACAAACCCTTGTGCAAGAGTATCCATCTGGGTCTTCATGTTAATATTAGAGGTGTTCCATTTAGCCATGTGCAACATCTGATTTTTCATTACACTATTAAAGATGAAAGAAGGGTGCATGCTAGAACTAAGTGTTGCACCTTACCTATGTCTTATATTATGTGGTCTCCAGCATCCCAGAATGATTTTTTTAACAATGTAATATCCAGAAAATCTATCCACTTGTCACAGATAGTTTTCTTAAACTTAAAAAAACTCAGTAGTACGATGTATATACTCAAAAATGCATCAAAAAGCATTGACGTGCCTCCCCAGATAAAAAAAAAAATGTCATCTACAAATCTTCTATAAAAAACTGTGTGTGCATAATACGGATTTTTCTCTTCAGATGAAACAAATTGTTTCTCCCATTCATGCATCACAATATTTGTACATGTATTATCAACAGGGGTTCCCATTGCAACCCCTCCATTTTATTTAAATAATTGCTTTTGAAAAAAATATATTATTCGTTAAAATTAGGTTTAATAATCCACATATTGTATTAATTCATTCATTAATAAAAATGGGAGAGATAAATGCATTCTAACATACTCAATGCTCTCCTTATTAGGTATAGATGTAAACAAGGAATCAACATACAATGTTATTAAATAATGATTTGTTAAAATTTTGGTTATAGACCATTCAAAGAGCTGATGCACGAAATCAGGCGTATCTTTTATTATAGTCCCAGTATCATATAAGCTAATTTTCACTGTAAATCTAAGTAATTAGAGATTGGCTCAGTCACTCATCTGTGTGCTGAGACTATGGGCCTCATTTATAATTGTGTTAAAGATTTATGTATCTTGGGGACCCCAGAAATTACAAGAATCTGGGGGCAGCAGTTTATAAATATTGTAATAATTCCAAATCTATCTGCCTTTCAAGGTGCATACCATACAGTATTCTATCAGCTTTCCTAATAATGTTCATGGACATGGGCATTAGGTGCTGATCGTGGAAATAAGGGTAGAACTTGGCTAGGTTTGTAAGGGCCCTAATGCCATTAGCCTAGTAGCTTCCTATTATCCTATGATCCTATACTGTCCTGTTTAGTGATTTCAGAATATTCATTTGTAGACAGCATGTCAAGCATACTTTTAACATAATATTCAGAATCTGAAATTATGCCACTCCCTTTATCTGCCATTTTGATCATGATTTGCAGATTACTATTCAATGAATTTATTGCTTGTATCTGCTCAAAAGTTAAGTTATAAAAATTCCTTTTGTGTCTTCTGGTATACATCTGATAAATATCATGCTCAACAGCGCTCTTTCAAAAGCTTATACCTTGCTAATTGGTACAAATGTACTCTTCCTTTTATGTGCTACAGGTTCACCTCCTTCACCAAAAAGAATTCTCAGATTTAATGTCCTGCCAAATTATGCCTAGAATAAGACACCAAATTATGAACCCACAGTATATTTTTGAAAATGGAACACCTAATCACTGACCTGTAGTATATGTTTGACAACAGAATACCTGATCATGAACCCAGAGTACATATTTGAGAATAGAACAGATGATTATAGACCTGCAGTATATTTTTGGGAGCAGAGTGCCTGATCCTCGACTCTTGGGATATCCTAGAGATCAGGAACTTGAGCATGGACTCACAGTATATCTTTGGGATCATGATACCTGGTCATAGACCTGCAGTATATCTTTGGGAAGAAAATACCCAGCCATGAAACCACAGTACATCTTTGAGAACAGGACACCTGATCATGGACTTTCAGTATATCTTTGAGAACAAGATACCTGATCATGTACCTGCAGTATATCTTTGGGAACAGGACAGCTGCCTATTGACTCCAATGACAATACATGAGGTCCAGCTTATCAAATGCTTCTACTGACAGAGTTTTCAGTGATTTCAATTCCCAGTCACCAAGCAGCATTATTTAACTCCTAGTTTGTTGACCTGGTGATTGTGCAAGCATGAAGAGGGGAAATAGTATTAAACAGACCTGGATCATGGTCATATGGCACCATAGGCAGGTTAATGGATCACCCCCCCGGCAGTACCCTCCTGCCATTTCACTGTCCAATTACATGGCTATTTTTCCCCAGTTACCATAAACACTACTCAAACCTGTCAGTGTGCACACTATTTTCTTCTTTACTTCTACAATAATGAGATATTTAAAACGTTTATTTAAAGCTTTATAGCACAAACACTGATAACCATTTGCTAAACAAAACAATACAGTCTCACATTGAAAACAGACTTAGCATGAACAGTAAACTTCTTTGCCCATGAGACTCATGTTCATTGAAAAGGCATTGAAACTGACATTCAGAGAAAATGTAGATTGTTTACCTTTGGGCTGTTTTCAAACCATAAGACCCTTAAATATGCAATAGTCCTTTCATGCAATATTCCTTTTAGTCTGTAGTATCTATTAATTTCATCACTAGTTTGTATTAATTCTAGTTTTGCTGTATTATTTGAAATTGTTTTTCTTGTATCTTTAACTTTTGTATAATAGTATACTTTGTATAACTACTATGAATAACCAACTGTAACCTATTTAGTTTTGGAGCTTTTCTCTCCAGGACTCCATTGAAAATGGGTTCATTTTGGCCCAATGGACTATCTTGGTAAACCAACTACAAATAAATAATAAAATAATAAATAATAAATGTTTTTTGGACCATGCATACATGCATGTGTTCTTTGATACACTATCCTAATTGCATTAAATTATATTCCTTTTATATCACATCACTACTTGTTAGAGTGTTGTTTTTTTCATTTGTAGGTTTGAACATTTTTCCAGTAAGCAATAAAACAAAATGTATGAACCGGTAATGACAGAGCTACCCATTACAGAAAAATTCAACCACAGAAGGCCACTCAAATTTCTGTCATTACAATCCATTAATATCAGTCAATATACACAATCTCTGCAGAAGTAAAAATCATCGGAATAATTCCACATTAAAGAGCTCTATAACTAAATGAAGAGGCTGCTGCTGGCAAACAATTTTATGTTTCAATGTTTCATGTACAAATTTAGTGCTTGCTGACCTTGAAGAATGAACTGCCCATGTTACATTTAAAAAATTGGTAAGCTCATAATACAATAGAGAATGGTTGTCAAACCAGCAACAGTTGCATAGTTACTAGGCAGCTTATCCAAAGGAGAACATATTCCGGAATGCAGCTCCTCATTCCCTTTTAAAGGGATACTGCAATATAATCACTCTATCTACATAATATTGGAGTAGAGCCCACAGCCTTCTGTACCATAGGGAAGCATGCTACCTGCTATGCTACTAACACTGCTTTTAAAGTTTATAGCACAACCACTGATGATGGTCATTTGCTAAACAAAACAGTTACACATTTAAAAAAGACTTAGTATGAGCAACAGCAAACTTATTTATTTACATTTGTTGACCAGGAATGTCCGACTGGATGTAGGTCCATTTTCAGCAGAGGCCCTGGGAGAAAAGCTCCACAGTTAACATAAACAGACAGTAGTTACATTGGATTACATAACGATTAACAATTTCATTAACATAGCAATTAATTACAAACATATTTACAGATGAAGAACATAGTACATCAGTAGACAACTAGAATCTTTATCTGTGAAGTACATAACAGACTGCTCTTCCCTTGAAACTCAATATTCCTTGAAAATGCACAGAAAGTCAACATTCCTTGAAAATGGATAGAAACTCGGCATTCTTTGAAAATGCTCAGAAACTCAACAGTCCTTGAAAATGCTCAGAAACTCAACAGTTCTTGAAAATGCTCAGAAACTCAACAGTTCTTGAAAATGCTGTGAAATTCAACAGTCTTTGAAATGCACTTACTGCTGGCAGTTTGGCAGCTGGTACAAAGGATTCCATGCATACAAACTCAACAGTCCTAGAAAATGCACTGAAACCCAACAGTCTTTGAAATGCACTTACTGCTGGCAGTTTGGCAGCTGGTGCAGAGGATTCCAGCTCTAGTGTTCTTATATTCAAGGTACAGAGTTTGAGCTGGAATGAGTTAACCAACATGCAATCCCTAACTGAGGCATTTGACATACAAGTGCACACACACACCTCTATGATGACCCATTCTCTGTGTCTGGAATGGTAACAGCAATAATCTGCTCGTCTCTTTAAAATTGTGCTCTTGTTCTAATGTTTAAATGTGCATGCTTCTTACAAAAGATGCACATATAGATGCTACTAAGGATGCACTCTGTGTGCATCCTTAATGAAGAAATGGAATGCACACAGAGTGTGATCTTAAAAAAGAAATTTTAGTTGTATGGTAATACCCCGGTATATATAAGTAGCAGAGGGCATGGGAGAGTGAGGGGGGGGGGTCTCCCCATGAAAAAATGTTTATTGTGGTTCTTCCATGAAAAAAATGCTTACTGTGGTGCTTTACATTTAAAATGCGCATTGTGGTACTTTACATTTAAAATGCTTACTGTGGTGCTTTACATTTAAAATGCGTATTGTGGTACTTTACATTTAAAATGCTTACTGTGGTGCTTTACATTTAAAATGCGTATTGTGGTACTTTACATTTAAAATGCTTACTGTGGTGCTTTACATTTAAAATGCTTATTGTGGTACTTTACATTTAAAATGCTTATTGTGGTACTTTACATTTAAAATGCTTACTGTGGTGCTTTACATTTAAAATGCTTACTGTGGTGCTTTACATTTAAAATGCTTATTGTGGTACTTGGCATTTAAAATGCTTACTGTGGTGCTTTACATTTAAAATGCTTATTGTGGTACTTTGCATTTAAAATGCTTATTGTGGTACTTTGCATTTAAAATGCTTACTGTGGTGCTTTACATTTCAAATGCTTATTGTGGTACTTTGCATTTAAAATGCTTATTGTGGTACTTTACATTTAAAATGCTTACTGTGGTGCTTTATATTTAAAATGCTTACTGTGGTGCTTTACATTTAAAATGCTTATTGTGGTACTTTACATTTAAAAATGCTTATTGTGGTACTTTACATTTAAAATGCTTACTGGGGTGCTTTACATTTAAAATGCTTATTGTGGTACTTTACATTTAAAATGCTTATTGTGGTGCTTTACATTTAAAATGCTTATTGTGGTACTTTACATTTAAAATGCTTACTGGGGTGCTTTACATTTAAAATGCTTATTGTGGTACTTTACATTTAAAATGCTTATTGTGGTACTTTACATTTAAAATGCTTACTGTGGTGCTTTACATTTAAAATGCTTATTGTGGTACATTACATTTAAAATGTGTATTGTGGTACTTTAAATTTCTTTCTTTCTTGTTAGTCTTTATAATCATTAACTGAGTAGGTTCAAGTACCACATATAGTCATCTGTGGAGTTAAGACTAACAGTGATTTTGATATGTTTGCTTCTTTTGTTAATTAGATGTGATTTAGTGCCTCCTGGACACATAGCCAATAATTAATTTTCCCTGATCCAATTATTTAGATATATTTCTGTGGTTAAAGTTAAAATTAGCACAGATGACGATACAAAGGCTGAAGTGGGAGGCAAAGGCAAAATGCTTCAGAAGGACTTGGGAAAGAATCCAAATCAGGTAGAAAGGTGGCAAATTGGGATAAATGTTACAAAATGCAAATGTACTTATTTATCTATAAGGGATCTGTTGATATGAGCAGTAAATACTCCCATGTTGACTCAAGCTCAGTTCAGTGTGAAAAGGCAGTTGTGAGAAATAGGTCCATGCTGTAGAGTACAGCACACAAAACTGATTTTTTCATTAACTGGAACCTTTAGAAGGAATATATCTGGAATTGTATGTTAACATTGGGTGAACATGTAGGTTAAGGGAGATTAGACTGGCATAGGATGTGTAGGGTATTGGAGTGGCCTTGAAGTAAAATATTTGAAAGAGCAGACGCCATGGATTATAGTTGTGGGGGCATCTAAGTTTGGACCTTTGATAAACTGGGTGATGGGCTTTGGAATGCATTCAAGGGAGAGAGCTTACAGAATGAGATACCAGATGGATTTGTTTGTGGGGAGTTAGAGGTGGGGGAGGTAGGATGTGGGGGAAGTTGGTGTGGGGGAGGTAGGGCTGGGGAGATGTACAAAGGCAGCATTACTTATCTAGATTTGATAAATTATTAGTTGTCTTATCTCAGCATGTCCTATATTCATATAGTAGAGAAGAATGTAAACATTTAAAGCAGGTGCAACAAACAATCTATTATGTGAAGTAGTAAGAGAACTATGTGATGCAATGTAAAAATAGTCTATGATGATTCAGTTACTTGACCCTAATTTGGTGTAGTTGAGAAAAAGGCTTTTCAATTATTAGTGAGCCTATGTCTGCTAGTTACAGTAGTCACCTCAATAAATAGGCATAAGCCTGTGTTAAATGGTCAAATTTACTAGTGTTCAAATACAAAGTTATCAAATACTAGTGATCAATGTGCAATCTAAGGGGCAAGCACCCCTCACATCCCTTGCTATTTAAATTTGTCACCTCTGAGATCATAATATGATGAAGAAAGGGTAAATTACCACTCCCTGCTGTAATGTAAACACCCACAAAATTTACCATTACTTTGGGATCAAATGGGTTTATGATCACTTGAGCCAGTGCTTAGACACTTTGATATCCTAAGTGTTTCATTTATCTATCTATATCTATAGCTATATCTCTAAATAGCGTTGATACAAGTTAAAGAATATTTATACAGGACATTTTTGGTGTCCTTATTTCTTATTTCATTAAGATGTTCATATATCCACGTTTTTAACTTCCGGATAGTTTTACCTGTATAAAATGCCCCACAATACTTGCAGGTAGCAAGATAAATAATTCCTGCACTATGACAGAAAAGGTGTTTGCTTCTATAACTCTGTCTCTGCTTGCAATATGTACTGTTTCCTTGTTCTCAATGTAGGGACACAGGGAACAAGTCCCACATTTAAAGGTACCATTTCTCCTCTTTTTGGACAAGGTCTTACTCCTCTCCAATAAATCTTTTAAGTTCCTACCCTTCCTGTAAGTGAACTGAAGTAGTATTTTGAATATCACTTCCAAATCAGTGTAACAACCTCATTTTTGCCAGTGTTTCGAAATAACATCCCTTGGATTTTTTTATATTGGAAAAAGTTGACCAAGATCCTAGGGGAGGTCCCTGGGAAAAGGTCAGGGAACTTTTTTGGCAGTTGGTTTTAGAAGCAAATAGGCCCCCAGATTTAAACTAGCACATTTCCATTGTCCCTATACTCAGGATGAGAGCTGCTAAATTATAGACTTTGTGGAAAGTTCACATCCACCGGATGGCAGTGTTGCATACAGTATTTCTGTGTCATATCTACACATTAAACCCATATAATGTTTTAAACATTTTTTCATACATTTTTTATATATTTTTATATATGACATGTTATTTCATATACATATTGTTTTATTGTTGAGTTTTTAGAACTTGAAGGTCCTCAGTTTCTTCATGGGACTTTGTATTTTATGTTTTATGGGATTTTACTGAAAAAATTATTAATATACAATTGTTTAATTGATTAATAAATTAATGTTGGGGGTTCATAGGTATAAAAAGGAAGGTTAAGCAGTATGTTTGTGTCATCTGATGAAGTTCTTGGGACAAAAACTCTATGAGCATTAAACTACTGCCTGCCTTCCACCATTTCATGTAATTTTTCTTGACACTCATGTATATATTCTTTTATTTACAAAATATTTTACATAACATCACACACAAAAAAATTATGCAACTAGTTTCATGTTTTACTTTTGAAAGGAATGTTTCTTAGAATGTCCACTACACACAGGGTTTTAGTATTTGATACACATATTTTTGTGGTTGATTATTACATATATATATATATATATATATATATATATATATATATATATATATATATATATACACACACACACACACACACACATACACACACACACACACATTTTTAAGAAATATTGTATGTCTCAATTTTTGTGTTTTTTCAGGTTTCTATGCATATACATTGTCATGTGATTTGCTTTGTTTTTACTAGTTCACATTTTAACTAGCTCCATTGTGATTGGAGAGGCACTACTCAACCAAAAGTATTTAAACTGCTGTCTGTGAGTTATATTTATTCACTTATGCATCTGAAGAAGTCTGCGTAGATGAAAACGTACTTGTGGATATAAGCATTTCTGTTTCATCCTTGTGGTGTGCTGACTCTGAATAAACCTGTGTGCTGTACTTCCTTGGGCTTTTTCTGCAAAATTTTACTGGTTTGGTCTTACTATACAGCACTTGGTTCCATTTGCTTTAGCTACGCACACCTCTCAAATGTACAGATTTTCACAGAATGTCCAGGTTTTTGCCTCATATTTTTGGTTCATTTTTTTATAAAATTGTGTTTTTCTGGCAAATTAGTTGCAAATTATTAAAGACTGAAGTTAGAAAATAATGACAGTCATTTGAGTTTCAGACCGTTCAGAAAAAATCATACTAATGTAAAACCTGTTATTCAAGTTTCTAGGAGCAATATTTAAAAACTGTCCCAATTTTTTTTACCTTTGTCCCACTTTTACTTATGGCTTTGTCAAGATTTCTTGCTCTAAGAGGTTGAGAGGTATGCTACTAAGGCACTTTGAAGCATTGAGGAAGGGTTTTTGCTAACCTGAAAGCTTTGCTGTATTTTGCTTTGTTGGAATAAAGTTTACTTTTGGGTGTTTCCGTAGTCCGAGGTTTTTTTTTTTGTTAAGTACTTTTTGTCCGTGGGCTTGCTTTGCAGCAGTGCTAGTCCTTTTTTGTAGTGTTTTAGTTAATGTTTCTTTCATATTCCATTTTGCCTCCATCATATCTTCTTTTGTCTCTTTTTTTCCCTGTAGGTATATTAAATTTATTTAGGCTTCTCGTGATATGTTTTCAGTGCAAGCTCTGTATATTTATGTTTTTGCTCTCAGTCTTCTAATAACAAATTCCCTTACTCATTGGAGCTAACCCTTCTTCTGTACTAACAAGCTAGTTTTATTTATATTTTCAACTGACTTGTTGTAGCCATTGTTATTAGAGCAGCAATATAAAACACTGAAGGCTGAGAATATCATTAAATTAGAATACAAGGTAAGATTTCAGGAGTATTTTTAACTGCAAATACCTTTGGCTTGTCAGGTTCCCGGGAATAAGCTGTATGGAGTTCTCTGAAGACACCTTTATGTTTTGCTTGCATTGCTTCCTCTTTGTATATATGATCAAGTTTTGATTGTCGGCACCCAAATACTAGATACATTGGACAAGGTTTAAGCCCTAAGAAAGAAAAAAAAACATGATTATGAAAATATTAACTACTGACTTTTCAATATGTTTAATTATAAAGGTAAACAAAGCAACTTGCCTGTTCTGTTTTCTTACAAATGAACAACCATCAGGAAACACATAGAACTTAGAGGCATTTGACTGATTCATAAATTCAGTCACTCATTTGTCTTTAACATGAATTTAACCTTATAATGGAAAAAATAAAGAACAAATTATACTGTAGGAGCATAAATCCCTAAAACCAACTAAATGTAGCATCTAGCTGCTTCACTATTTATTTTTGGATTTACAGGTTTTGTAGTCCTTCTTGATACAACAAAGTGACCCTCATGCTGATGAGTATACTTCTCAACTAACCAGAACTTTGCAGAATTTACAGATTTTTGACTGATATGTTTGGTCTACTTCTCATAAAAGGTTTGGTTTTCTGACAAATCATTTGAGGATTGAAGTCACTAAATGATAAACCTTTGAATTTCAGATGTCATGTTCTTCAGAAAATCTGTGATAATGCAAAACCTATTTTCTAGCAGATTTCTAGGTACTTAAGAACAATATTTAACATCATTCTCTGCGCTTTTGTCCTCCTGTTATTTGTGGCTTTTTTCAGAATTCTAGCACTAAGAGGTTGAGAGGTATGCATGGGGAGAACCCTAGATAGCTAATATATTCAAAATAAATATATACACACATATAAGAGAAATGCACATTTCAACAATAAGCATGCAACAGTAAACCTTATTATGTGGTGCAGAGGGATGGTGCTGTATCTATGACCCAGGCCATTGCAGTTCAATCAACATCTTCAGTACCAAAGGAGCCAGGTGGCAGGGGTGGCATGAAAGGACATGACCCACTTACCTTCTCTGGGGGAGGATAGGGAGGAAGCATACATACACTTAGGGATGCACTGGACTGCACTGAATCATGTGATCTCCTTGGTGGATACTGGGGAAGCCACCACTCATATTTTAAGGGGAAGGGCCAGGGCTGCCTGACAGGAAATTCCCCTTGCAGGAGAATGGGGCCACCCTTCACTTCAGCCCATTGTACATTCCTCTGCTTGATTTTCTAGATGTACAAAGGAGATAAGGCAACATGAAACAAGCAACCCTGATGACTGTCTGAATGATGGCTCCTAATGGGCTTTGACTATAGCTCTAGTGATGGGGCTCTAATGGGTCAAATGATATTCGCTAGGCTGCTGATCTACAGACAATGGGTGCAAAAAAATTACAAGAAACAAATAGTAGCAATTCCACAACAGGAAATATATTATACTGACCACCTGAAGTGGACTGCTGTTGAAAGTATATGTTACCACCTCACAGCATTCATTCACTATGTTAAAACAAAAGTATCATACAAGAAAAATGTTTTCAGTCTACAGTAGGATATGATATTTGATACAAGACAACTAGCTGGAATAAAAGAAAAAAAATCAGTTTATTTCCCTAACATTTCCGCATTGAACCTTCTGGGAGAAAACACCACATTGTTGTTAACTAACATCTTCATCTGTACATACCAACTACAATGCATTATAATGAGCAATTAATCAATTAACTACATATTCAATAAAATAATGCATCCTATTACAACAGTCAGTTAAGTTAAATTCAGCTTAACACTACGCAAACTAAATTAACCACATTAGCTTATTTTTCCTATTCTACCAATAATGATAACCAGCCAAAATTTTTATTCAGACCATCAGGGCTTAATGTATTAAATCCTAAAATAAAGTTTATCTCCAATGTGTATTTAATAGCACACTTTTATTCTTAACCCTATATGATTTGACAGTGGCAAGAGCTAAATAATCTGAGTCAACATTCCCATAGAATTCAAAAACATGTTGTGCCACATTGCTAGTTGGATTAGCTTTTTGTATATCCCTAACATGTTCCTTAGGTTCATAGGTTCATAGGTTCATACTAGGCTATCTGCCCGAGGGCATTTACAAGCCTAGCCCATCGTTTTGTGGCTTACGCCACCCATTTAGTATGGGGAACTATACCCATTATTTTGCTGTGCCTCTGTCGAGCAGTGACCTTAATCCTCACTTTATATGCATATACTGTTTAGAGCAAGGGCGAAAGCATTTGGCTCCATAAATTACCACTTAACTCTGGAAATTTAAAAAAAATCACAAACACATACCCATTAATCCTCACCTCCTTAATAACCATTACCGGCTTACACACACACACACACACACACACACACACACACACACACACACACACTGCAGTTTCCACAAGTAAACATCCCTTTGATCTTTATGGGTACTTTATTAAATGATACCTTGAGGGAAAAAAAATATCTCCTATATTTAAAGGATGCTTGAAAGAGAAAGTAGGATATGTTGGTAATTTCTGAGACAAATAGTCATCAGTAAACAAGATACCTCAATTAAGCCTCACAATTTTAATAAATGTGTCTGAAAATGTTATGAATTTAATAACCCTGTGACACCCCACAACTGGACCAGTAATCATGGAGCCACAATCCTTACCACTAGCACAAGTGGGGGATGTACACTGGGATGATGACAAGTACACACACAGCATTTCCAGATGCAGCTCAGTACATCAAGTGCAATTTTCTTTAAGAGCACACAGAGACCACAGTCAGTCTGGGGCTGGTTTCTCCCTCTTTCTCCAGATCCCCAATAAGATTCCCCACTGGTACAGCTATAGAGTTGAGTCCTTAGCCAGGGTTCCAAGCCAAGTCCTCCAACACTCTCTCTCCAACCAGTGCTTCATGTCCCTGCCCAGGTAGCTGACACACACACTCGTTGAGGGTTGATTTATACCCATACACACACCTGGAAAAGGCTGTCCCCTTCTGCCCAGACTATAAGGTAGTTATCACTACCACTGGAACCCCATATCAGCTACTTTAAGGCCCTTAACAAAGGTTGTCCAATCTTACTGTGTAATGTTACTGTCAATGCAAATGGTAGTTTGACCACTTGCAAGGCTATTAAGAGAGGCCTACACAGTGTCATCAAATAAATATGCAAGTAATCTCAGAATTTAAATATCTCTAGACAGATCAGCAACAATGAAAATTGTAAATATATTTAATAATAAATAAAAGAAAAATACAATAGTAAATATATATTTACAGTGACATCACAGTTCAAAATCACAGGAACTATTTAAAACACCATTGCAGGACAGTCTCAGATAAAGAAAGAAAAATATCTAAGCTTTGCTGTATTCCTGACTATATCTAAGAGAATTAATATATCCAAGTTAACTTACTTCAGAGCAAGACAAATGTGTGGTGAATGGATCTTGTTAGGCCCAAGACAGATTACAGAATGCTCTTTCAGAGACCTCTCAAATTAATATCTCAAATATTACTGCTGGGTTAGCTTGCAGAATGACATCAGTACTTGTCATCTGACTCTATCCCAGGTGAAACCCCCCACTGCTGGAAACTGGCAGTATTTTGCATCCACCTGTGGAAATACATAGACAAGGGTTTTTCCTCAGATCTTTGGCAAATGATGGAAATCATAAAAGAATAAAACACTTCCAAGACAATACAGAAGGCTCCTTAGTTGTAGACAGTGTGTTTCCTTGCTGCACTGAAACTGAAAGACAATGTCTTTTTTGTGACCTAGCCATAAAGTAATTTAATTTCAGCTATTTTTCTGAAGTTTTGCAAGTTAACCTCCTGTACTCCAGTTTCCCCTGTTAAAATGTATTTATTATTTATTTATTTATGTTACATTTGTTTACCGGGAAGGTCCGGCTGGACACAGGTCTGTTTTCAGCTAAGGCCCGGGGAGAAAAGCTCCATAAGTATTACATTACATTAGTTGACATTTCCATGATATAAAAAATATTCGCACAAATAGCTACACAATTATTACAACATTACATTAGTAACATTCACCAAAAAATATTCATGCAAACAGCTACACAATTATTACAACATTACATTAGTAACATTCACAAGGTACAAGATATTCATACACAAAGTACACTATGTTAGTTGAATACAGTTATAAACAATAGTTTGATATGAGTTCCATTTGAGTATCTGGTAGAATTTGAGCAAATGGGATAAGATAGAGAATACTTTACTTTCTAGCATTGTGTCAATAAACTATTAGAGAGTTTGAAAACCATGGCCATGGTAGTATTAATTATTTGGGAGACTATTAATAGCAGTGAGTCAATTTGGTCTAGCCTGGGGGAAGACATGAACATAGCCAGTTTTGCATAAAGTGGGATTTGGTGTTTTTTTTGAAGAGGTAAGGTAAGGATGTTGAGGTTAGGTGATCAGGTAGGAGGTTCCAGGTTTTTGCAATGCAGCAGGCATAGAGTAATTTGTCAGCTTCATTTTTGTGCTTAGTGACAGTTATGTGGTTTTGGTGTGTTGATCTTAGGTTTCTGGAGGCTGTATAGGGTTGAATTAATTGTTGCAAGGCAGGGGTTTTCATGGGAAGGTAGTAGAGCTTATGGACAGTGGTAAGTTGGTTGAGAGGATTTGAGGTAACTCAAGCCAGTTGAGTTGTCTAAGGGATTGGCAGTGATGGGACCTATGAGTGGCTTCATTAGCAAATTTGGCAATTTTGTTGTAGCATGATCCAGTTTTGGAGAATATATACATTTAAACAGTTACACTAGTGTATGTACATTTCTACTCTATTCAAGTAGGGTACATTGTGGATACATTTCAAACAGCACTTTGTAAAATCCCTCTTTAGCACAAATGTCTGTACAAACCATCTTACATGACATACAGCTCTAATACATTTGTAACACAAACATCTTATATGAATCATGTTGATAGTCACAAATGACATATAATTATTTACAAAATTCCAGATAGCTGGGCTGGCAGAATCTCTTTTCGTGACAAACCCATTACATCTTCTCCCTGGTCACAGCATTACTGCACCAAGTGGATGACTCTTCTTTATACAAATTTTAGACAAATAATCCTCTCCCATTGCTTATCTTAGCTTTCCTTAAAATATCAAAACTATACCCTATTTGCAAGAGGTGAGCTTACAATTTACAGAAAGCTTCTTCTTGATGTTGTTGTATCTTTCGGCTTTTCCCAGTTAGGGGTCGCCACAGCGGAACTCCGGTCTGCTAATGATTGGCAGTAGATTTTTACGTACCAAGCTGCCAGCTCTGATGCACAACCTTCAACGAAGGTATGCCCATTCACGCATGTCTCTGCACAGAAGATGCTTTAGCTGAGAATCGAACAGGACAACATCATACTGTGAGGCGACAATGCTACTGCAGCACCACCACCGCAGTCTATAGAAAGCTTCTTGATCAACTACTATATTTGTATTCCTACATATTCTCACATATTTCTCATAAGGGAGAGCATCAATTAAGTGTTTCTGATGCACACTATCAGCATGTAAAGCCTGTTAGCTGCTTCTGGTTTTCAAAACAGCTTTGTGTAAATATGACGCACTTCTTCCCCCTTTATCAGAATATCTAAAAAGTTCACCTCACTATAATCTATCTTGTAGGTGAACTTTACACCGCAATTATTCTGACTTACCATAGAATCAAATTCCTCTGCCAATGTTATATCACCTTTACAAAGAAATAAGTCATCTATATAATATACATATAGCAACACCTTATCTAAGAAGAAATGATCCCTTGTCTTATATTTCCTTTCAAGAAAGACATATTAATATTGGCATATAATAGGACAAACGGGGTTTCCATGGCAGTCCCACTCACTTGCAAAAAACAATCATTGCCATTTTTGAACACATTATGAATCAATGAAGAATGAAGTAAAAATAACACAAAAGAGGCATAAGTACCTTCTCCCAAAAAATGTGAACCAAATCCATACCTATGCTGTATGCTGGTGTAAAGATCCTTCACACACACAGATAACCAATAATGATTCCATACTCACAGAATAGAATTGGCTTCTCCCACAACATCTGCAGAATTTTTAACATACAAATCTGGTTTGAAACACAAATTATTGCAATAAAAACATCTAGTAATAAACCCATTTTTCTAAATAACTGTCAAGCCCAGACGTAATGAGGTTCCACCTATCTTTATGCACTTTAGGAATTGTATAAAATGTGGGATCTAATTGGTTTGTCACACTAAGAAGTTATCATGATTAAGGAAGCTAAATTTGACTCTCCTGTTCAAAAGACCATGTAATTATTGTTAACAATCTCTCACCACAGATTTCAAAATATGAAGGCAAACTTTATGAAGGCAAACTTTATCAACATTCAATGGGGTTTTACACATATAATCATAATTATATTGACTCATGACTACTAAGTTCCCCCTTATCTGACTTATATACAACCAGTTTATCAGATAAGCCCTTCAGTTGTTTTAAAGCATTAGATTCAACCCTGGTTAAATTATAATGCCTCTTTTCTCTTGAACTTTGACCAAACTGAATAAACATTTCATTTTTACATACCTTTTCAAAATAGTAACTACATAATTTATAACTGATGGAATAAAAGTGCTTATCATCTTTATAGGGGTAACATTAGTCATTGATATCCCCTTCCCACTACTTTATTGTTAATATCAGAACTTACATTGAATTAAAAGAATACATAGAGGCATCATTAATATCCCACTCAGAGCTGTATTCCTCAGTAGTTACAAAACTATCAGCTCTTATTATTAAAATCCACTAAAGTTTGTTAGAGACAACAAGAATAACTCAAACTGAATGTTATTCCACATAGGCACAGTCACGGGGACAAATGATAATCCTTTCAGTAGCATAATTAAAGAAGCATTATAAAAAATAAAAAAAAACACACCAGAAAACACCCCAACAAGTTCGACACCTGTGGATTACCATCATCATGATGACCTCTAGCTGCACCTTTGCTCACAGAAATCTTATTTCTTGGATTGACATTCAGCACTGAATTTACTGCACTATTCCCTTCAAATGTTACCATTCGATAAATATCTTCTCCTGATGCCATATCAGAATTACATGTTGACATTGTTAGTGATATCAGTGCCTATGTTCTATTAAATAAAACATTAGTTCGTGTTTTTTCAACACTGCCGAATAAAAATTCTGTTAGTGTCATAATCATAATCATGTTGACTCCTCAAAAGTTTTTTTTTCTTTTTCTTTACAGCAATATCCATTTCTTCCTTTTTGCATTGTTCACCAATTTCTATCAACTTTTTTTTAAAAATACTCATAATGTACTTACATTTTCTATTTACATTCCAGTTGTTGAATTTCTGTCACTGTTACTTCATGTTTCCTAGATTCATATTCCAGGGGTACTTTAACCAATTCTTTTTAACAATCCATTGAATCACAGGATCCTAGGAAGTTACTACTCTATGGGCCCTGAGGTCTTTAAAAGCCTGGCCAAGAATTTAGTCCTTGTTCCAACAAGTAAGTACCCTATGCCCCTGTACAGCAGGGAAACAGGTGGAATCCCAGGGGTCTATTTTCTGTTCCCCATCCAGTTATCCAGGTTGAGCTTAAAAAGGGTTAATGAGGTGCTCTGCTTGATGTGGAGCAGGAGTCTATTCCACAGAATGGGGAGTCACTGGGACACAAATCTGTCTGGCCAACAAGTCCTATTGCTGTCACAGACCAAGTTGAGGTCACACATGGGGGGTTACTCAAGTGGAGCTTGACTTGCGAATATGCAGCAGTCCTATCAAGGCTGGGTCTGAGATTGCTTTGTATGCCAGACAGAGGTCACTGCTTAGGAGTCTGTAGGAAACTGAGTAGAGGGACAGGACCTTTAGCCTGTATGTGTAGGGTAGATGTTTGAAGCCCTGGATTCCTCCTGGCAAGGAACCTCTGTGGTCCATTCAGCTGATGCATGTGCTTTGTGAGGTACATACCGAAAGGGGCATTGTACTAAATAATGAGTCTTATAAGGGAAGAATACAGAGATGTTATGACTACCTTGTCCTGAATGAGATACCCTTACTATTGAGGTGGGCCATGTAGAAAGCTTTCCGTACAATGGAGGCAATATGGTGGTCAAAAGTCAGTTTGATATCAACCTGGGTACAAGTCCATCATGAATGATTGCATGCTTAGGACCTTATTATTAATGGGATAATTTGTGGGGATGTCACTCTCCCTAAAGGAAATGATGATGCATTGTTTTTTGCATTCAGTTTGAGGCCATGTTTTTGCACCAATCATATGTTTGGGTGAGACCCCCTTGGAGGATGTCCACATCACTAGGGAAATTGATGACAGCACCCAGTTTGCAGTCATCTGCAAACTTGGTCATCCATAGCACACTGGTTTTGGCCTGCACCTCAGAAAAGTATATTCCAAACAACAAAGGCCCCAAGACCGATCCCTGGGGTACACCACTCATTACAAGTCAACTGCTTGAGGTGGCTTCCCCTATTTTGACTAGGTGGGTTCTATCAGTGAGCCAGTTTGCTACCCGTCTGGTAACATATGGAATGCTGCCTAGTTGAAAGAGTTTATCTATTATAACGGAGTGGGGAATAGTATCGAAAGCTTTTGCAAAGTCAAGGTATGCGGTGTGCACCGTCTTCCCCTCATCCATGGCTTTAATGATTGTCTCAAAAAAGTCAACCAAATTTAACAGGCATGACCTCCCCTTGGAGAAACCAAACTGTGTGGGATCAAGTGTTTGGAGGTTGCAATGTCCTTGTTAATGAGGTCCACAATAATCCACTCCATGGCCTTGCAGATCAGGCTAGTTAGGCCGATGGGTATATAATTTCGTAGATCAGTGGATGCTCCATCTTTGTGCAAAGGAATGACAGTGGCTGTCCTCCACTCGGCTGGGATGAATCCAGTACTCAGGCTTTGGTTTTATAGGGTGCCTAATGGTGCTGCAAGTTCCTGTCTGAGTTCATGTAGGATGCAGCCTGGGATGTTATCTGGTCCCATGGAGGCTGCATTTTTTGCCTTTGAGAAGGCAGTGATGACTTGCTCCCTAGAGATAAGGGGAAGGGGACAGGTGCTGGGGATGTCCTGGTTTACTGATGGAGGAGGGCAGAAGGGTGAAGTTTTCACTGAACCTGCCTGCCAGCAGGTTGGCTGTATCTAAAGCATTTGTGTATATGGTGTCCTTGACCACCAGTTCTGAGAAGATGTGGGTGCTTCCCTTGAGACTGCGGACATATGCAAAGAAAGCCTTGTGATTGCCTTTAGTAGATGTGGCCAGTTTGGACTTGAAGTTTGCTTTGGAGGATTTCACTAGTGCTCTTATTTGCTTGTTCAGACTGAGGAGAGATTGCTGCAAATTAGGCACCTGCTCCTTGGTCCTGGATAGCAGTTTTTTCCTTTTATTATAGAGTTTATTTATTGCAGATGTCCACCAGACAGGTTTACTCTTCCTTGAGGAGGAGGATTTTGTCCTGTCAGGTATTCCTGATTCCATGCAGCTATATAAGTGCTAGTACTTTGGTGTAGGTTTGAACATATGTGCCAGTTCTTATGGAGGGGGAGGGAGCTGTGAAGTTGTTTATACTTTCCTTCAGGAGGTTGTAATCAGCTTTGGAGAAGTTTTTTGTTTGACCCTATGAAGGGGGTGGCTGGAGGAGATAGTGACTTCAAAAGTGACCTCTTTGTGGTTGGTTCTTACCAGGGTGGATGGCACTCTAGGGATGCTGCAGTGGTTACTCATGTTGGTTAATACTCAGTAAAATATATTTTTACCTCTTGTGGGGGTGTCAACCAGCTGGTCCAAGGCATTTGCATTGACGAAATCAAGGAATCTCTGAGTATTTGTGTTTTGGCATGAGTAGTTCTTCCAGTCTATGATTGGATGGTAAAAGTCACCCAGGATCAGGGTAAATGGCTGAATCTTGATAGATTTGAAGAGGTCCCTGGGTGGAGTGGGGAAAAAAAATCGCTTGACCAACACTAAAAAAAAAAAAAAAAAATTTGCAGACCCTATGAAGTGTGGGGGGGGGTTTCAACCCCACATCCCCAATGGGGGGTTGTGCCCTCAACCCCCCTAACTAAATATAATATCTCTGAGATCACGCTACAGTGAAGGAAAGGGCAAATCCCCAATGACGGCCAAGCAATTTTTTTCCCCTGGGAAAAATTCACTTATGTAGCTGTTCAGGGTTTTGGTATTTCAATTAATCTGATATTGTTAATCCTCATTCAGTCATTACGTGTGGGTATCAGTTCCGACCTCGGAACCAAGCCGGCCATCTTCCAAGCTCACATCAGCTACAAACTCTCAAGCTAAAAACTCTTACCCAGAATTCCCCTCTCCCTGTTACCCCAGATTTTGTTTGCCGTGTCGCCATTCGGTCGTGTCAAGCTGCTTCTCTTGAGCTAAGTACAATATTTTGTTGCATACTAGTCTAAAACAACTTTTTCTCTCAGAAAAGTCACTAGATTGTTTTCTCTTACCTTATCGCATTTAGTGACTACCCCTTCTTGAATCCTTTCAGTCCCCTTCATCCTATTTACTGCAAGGTATTTTCCTCTTTACCATCATTGGTAAACCCCTTTTCCTCCTTACCTTCGGGTATTTCTTGTACCATTGCTGGTATTCTTTCTGAATGTCCTTCTTTCTAACATGGCAGATAAAAAAGGTGGTCCAGGATTTAAGAGATGTTCAGATTGTGGCCATAAATTACTTACTTCAGATGCACATTCTCTGTGTGTCTATTGCTTGGGTGTGCCTCATTTATCAGTTGACCCGGCCTGTGGAATTTGTAAGAATTTCTCTAACAGGACGTTGATTGAGAGAAAAAATAAACTGTTATTGAAGGGGCTACTTAAATACCCTTTTTTAGAGGCTATTTCTGGGTCGGAGACTTCAACCCCTCCTAGATCCCATAAGAAAAAGACTGATGAACATACAAAGGCCATGTCTCTTCCTTCGTCCTCGGCTGGGGACTCCCACCAACCGAAATCCAAGAAGGCTAAGCTTTCTTCTTCGATTCTGACTTTTTCAGCTCCAGTGCTTTTGGTGCCTAGACCTTCGGCACTGAAGCTATCGGCGCCATCCGTGATTTCAGCACCGACTAGCGTGCCCTTTACCATATCGGTACCGAGGGGCTCCTTGGTTCAGACTTCTCCACCGGCACCGACTATCCAGTCAATGTTACCACACTGGCTCTGACAACTTACCCGGAACCGACAACTCAGTTATTGACACCGATTTTTTCAGTCCCAGCCTCAGCGCCGACAACCGCTTTGGCACCAACTTTTTTTGTCGGTGCAGACCATGACTTTGGCACCAATGATTTCCTTGGTGCAGACACCTGTAGTTCAGTCCCTTACGGCCCCATTGTTTTCAGTGCAGACTGATGAGGTGGGCACCAAGCTTGCCCCATCTTTGGATAGACCTGACTCTCTCTCAGCCGTGTCCGTGAAATCCACTAGAAGCCTTTCTGAACACGATGTGTTGCGTCTTATGGATCAAGTGCTTTTGGCCAGAGGTATCCTGCCCCCCCGGACCTATCCTTCCTTGGGAGGTGATCACCCTTCGCCAATGACCCGTACTTATTCTTCTCCTTCATTGCCTTTGAAGCCCCTTGATATAGCACAGTCTTCCCCCTCTACAGTTCCCTTTATGGACCTCACTAAGGAACCGCAGTTGCCTTTGTGGCAGGAAAGTTTTGCTATGACCCAGGATGTCAGCTGTGGCGTACATATCACAGCCATCCAGGAACTCCGAGGCGGCAGGCTCAGCCACATAGGGGAGGGGCAACCCCTGTCCTAGACACTCACCCCTCTTCAGTTGGACCGGCCTTCCAACTAATGGAGAAGGCTTTGGCATCAGCTGGCAATACTGTGCTATCAACCTCCCCACCCTCCTCTGGACCGCAATGTACACAAGTCGCTCCTAGCAGACACTGGGCGCAAGGGCCTCAGGATATACCCCCACAGGAAACCCCCTTTGCATTGTCTTCCCCAGCTTCTCCCTCTGAGGAAGTTCATCGAAAAAGCTTGTGCAAGAGGAAGCACATGGACTCCACAGAGGAGTCCCTTACTGAAGACACAGACTTTGATGATGGGGAAGGGTCCTCTCGGTCACCCTCTGAGGTATCCTTTGGTGATATCCCTGAAATCCTTAAACAGAGAGGTGACTGGCAGCCCTCTAACCTGCCCTCTGAAGAGTCTCTGTTCCTGCAGGCCTTTCGTGCCTGGCCCCCTACCTCCTGGGTTACTCCACCTGCCAACGAACTGGTCCGGCTCGTCGTGCAGCATGCGTGGAAGGCTCTTGATACCATTGAGGCCATTCCCTGGAGGCCAGATAAAATTTTGTCCCCTCCTGCTACTGAACCCCATTGGTTCAAAGGTCTTCTTGTAGATACTCTGGTGGTGGCAGCCGCAACCAAGAAGGACCTGGTGGTAGAAGAAAGCCAGACTGTCCATATGCCCAACAGAGTTCCAGGCTATGGACAGAATAGGGAAGCGTACTTTTGCATCGACGACCTTTGCAATCAGGTCCATGAATTATATGGCACACTTTACCAGGCTTCAAAGGGATTTAATTTCTGAGTTCTCTGAAACTTTGGCTGGTGCCATGTCTGATGAGGTCCATGACAAAGTGGGCTCTCAGCTGGCCACCATTGAATCAATATCTAACTCCTCCATGCGCCTGATATCTCACGCATCAGAAGGAGCAGCTAGAGCGATGAGTTCAGGCATTGTTCTGAGATGACATGCCTGGATGCGCTTATGTAATTTCATGGAACTCTTCAAGGCTTCCTTTCTCAATGTTCCCATTGAAGCCTCTTCATTGTTTGGACCCAAGGTTAAAAGCACACTGGCCAGATGTGAACAGGACGGTAAGACCCTTTTTTGCCATGGGTGTTCGTTATTCTTCCCCTCAACATGCTTTCTCCAGAAACCAGAAGAGTGGGAAGATATGGTACAAAAAGTCTCAGGGTCCTTTCTGTGACACACAGGCCGAGTTCTCCCGTAGAGACAGAGGGGGAAACTCACAGGGAAGACGCCCTTTTCGGGGCAGAGTGGGTCCACGTAACCAGAGTTCCAGGGACTCGTTTTCTGGCCAATCCTATCAGCACTCCTGAAAAGCGGCCCAACTCCTTTCCTCTGGAGGTAGTTGGGGGTCGTTTCTCCTTGTACCCTTCTGCCTGACTAACCATCATCACCGACTCTTGGGTACAGAGGATAATAACCAGAGGTTACCATATTCCCTTCGATCTTTGTCCTGCCCCCCACAACAAACATACCCAACATTCCACCCAGTCGTAGGGAAGAAGCACCTTTAGAGATATCAAAGCTGCTAAGAAAAAGAGTCATCCAAATAGTCTCTCCAGACCAGATAGGATCCTGATTCTACAAAAGTACTATTTTTGGTGCCAAAGAAAACCGGGGACTGGAGACCAATTTTGGATTTTAGTGTATTAAACAAGTTTGTAAGAGTACAAAAATTCTGGATGGTCACAATACAGTCTATCCACTTTTGGAAAAAGATGATTGGATGTGCTTGATAGATCTTCAAGATGCGTACTACTACATAAAAGTGGACTGGCCATCAAGAAGATTTCTGCGCTTCCGTGTGGGAGCCAGTCACTACCAGTTCAGAGTACTGCCCTTCAGACTCTCTGTAGCCCCCAGAGTGTTCACAAAGTGTATGGCAGTCATCACAGCTCACTTGCGACTACAAGGATTCCAGGTGTTTCCATACCTAGATGACTGGCTCATCTCCACCCCTACCAGACATCTATTGGAAGAAGCCCTGGCATACTCTCTCCACATTTCAAAAAGGTTAGGCATAACCATAAACTGGCAAAAATCCAATCTCATCCCATCTCAGTCCACAGAATTCATAGGGGTCATCTTGGATACAAGGAATTGCACAGCATCCATTCCAGAGCACAGAATTCTAAGGATAAAGCAACAACTGATCCCAATCCTTTCAAGGGAGAAATCCACAGCTCACTCTGTCCTACAGCTGTAGGGTTCCATGACAGCCTCCATCACCATTGTCCCCCTGGCCAGGTTTCACATGAGGCTTCTACAGTGGCTACTGCTCACCCAATGGTATCCTTTTCAGTATCATCTTTCAGCCAAGATTCGAGTAACTCACAGGTTCAAACAGGATTTAAATTGGTGGATGACCCACAACCCATCACAATGGTCTCACCCCTTCTCCCCCCAGCAGCCCAAGGCTACAGTGACCATGGATGCCTCCCTGATGGGGTGGGGGGGCTATGTCAGGGACAGACAGTCCAAGGTTCTTGGTCCGAATTGGAGGCCCAACTGCATACAAATGTTCTAGAGCTGAGGGCAGTGCTTCTGGCATTGCAAGCATTCCATCCCCTGCTGCCATCTGCGACTATTGCGATACAATCAGACAACATGGCTGTGGTCTGGTACATCAACAAACAGGGCGGAATCAAATTGTGCCCACTCTGTCGAGAGGCCATGAGGATATGGCAATGCGTGATGGCTACCAACCATTTTCTTCTAGCAATGCACATTCCTAGGAGTTCTGACGTGATAGCAGACAGACTCAGCAGGTGCATTCTACAACCTCACGAGTGGTCCCTGAATTCCTTGATAGCGATGGAGATCTTCCACCACTGGGGCCTTCCTTGCTGTGACCTCTTTGCATCCCCGACCAACTACAAATGCAGCAACTACTTTGCCCTGATTCCCCCTCCGGGACAGTCACCCAGGGACACACTAGTCCACGATTGGCCCTCGGGTCTTCTTTATGCATTTCCACCTCTCCCCCTCATTCCCTTGTTTATGAAGAAAACCTGCCAGTTGAAGAGCAAAGTGATCCTCATAGCAACATACTGGCCTCATCAGATTTGGTTCATCTTTCATTGGCCTCACCTGCTAGATCAACCATGGATTCTCCATCCAGCCCCGGGGTTGATCTCCCATCCTCAGAATCTGATTCATCCCAACTTGGACAGCCTGAAGCTCACAGCTTTGTTCCTCCAATTCCCTTGATTGCCAGGCAGAATTATCTTTCTTTACCAGTACGGGACATTCTTATGGCATCTCATAAGTCTTCCCCTAGAATTACTTATCTAAGCAAGTGGAAAAGATTTACCCTTTGGCTGAAAAAAAAGCAAGTAGATCCCTTTTCAGCACCAGTGTCGATAGTACTGGAGTATCTAGCTGACCTATTTCAATCAGGTCTATCTGCCTGTACCATTATAGTTCATTTGGCTGCAATATCTAATTTCCATGAGGGTGTCCAAGACTACTCTCTTATGTCACACAAATTATGCAAGACCTACATAAAAGGTGTGAACATCTAAAGCCCCCTTTTAGAGAACCTATTTAGCCATGGGATCTGTCATTAGTACTACAAGTTTTGAAAATGCCACCTTTTGAACCAGCTTCTTTTTGCAACCTAAAATACTTGTCATGGAAAACCTTATTTTTGGTCACCATTACTTCTGCCAGACATATCTCTGAGCTTTCAAGCCTTATGTATCAAGAGTCCATACTTGATTTTTCATAGAGATGGTGTCATTGAGAACTAATCCTTCCTTTCTGCCAAAAGTGATCTCTGAAATGTTCATTAACCAAACCATTGAATTGCCAGTTTTCTTTCCCAACTATTCAAATAAAGGACAGTATTGCCTACATACCCTAGATATTCACAGGCAAATTCACTTCTACTTGAAAAGGACTAAAGCCTCTCGTAAATCAGACCAGTTATTTTTGGCCTATTCTGGACCTAGATTAGGATGTGCTGTTGCTAAGGTCACATTGGCTAGATGGTTGAAAGACTGTGTGACTTTCATTTATATACAACGTAATATTCCATTGCCTACTACTCAAATAAAGGAGAGTATTGCCTACATACCCTAGATATTCACAGGCAAATTCGCTTCTACTTGAACAGGACTAAGGCCTCTCGTAAATCAGACCAGTTATTTTTGGCTTATTCTGGACCTAGATCAGGATGTGCTGTTGCTAAGGTCAAATTAGCTAGATGATTGAAAGACTGTGTGACTTTCATTTATATACAACATAATATTCCATTGCCTACTACCATAAAGGCTCATTTGACAAGGTCAGTGGCAACTTCTGCTGCCTTCTATGCCAGAGCTTCTTTACATGACATCTGTGCAGCTGCAACTTGGGCTACACCTCATACCTTCATCAGTCATTACAAATTGGATTTGGCCTCCAGGGAAAGAGCATCTTTTGGTTCTATGGTGCATAGGAATATCCTTCCATGAGAGCCTCCCAGGAATAGAGGTAGCTGGGGACTCTGTCCCACAAGTAAGGAATGAACGAGGATTAACAATATCAGATAAAGAAGTTATGTCTTACCATAAAGTTCCATCTGTATTGTTGATCCTCGTTCAGTCATTACGACCCTCCCTCCTTCCCCCTCCTGTGGCTTCTAGTGGATCTCGCCATCTGGTTTATATAGGTAATTTGACCAGAGGTAGCCTCTACCTTGTTTTGACTTGCAAACTCAATCTGAGGTAACAGGGAGAGGGGAATTCTGGTTAAGAGTTTTTAGCTCGAAAGTTTGTAGCTGACACGAGCTTGGAAGATGGCCAGCTCGGTTCTGAGGTCGGAACCGATACCCACACGTAATGAATGAATGAGGATCAACAATACAGATGGAACATTATGGTAAGACATAACTTCTTTTTGTGTGTCAATGAAAGAGCGTTTGATGAACAGCCCCTTCAGTGATGTAATGTAGACCCAATGTCTCTCAGTACATATGTGCTGATGATTCTCAGATATCTTATCAAACACCAAATCATGTCAAATAGCAGCTTGTAACTGTCATGGAATATAATTTAAACTTCCAGCCAGCATATTCACAACTCACACCAAGGAAAATTCTAATCAAATGCACAACTAGCGGGAATGAAAGACAAAATCAGTTTCATTTCCCTAGAGCTTTGGCTTGTGCCTTTTGGGGAAAAAACATGTTATTGTTAACTAACATCTTTGTTTATACATACTAATTACAATTCATCATATTATGTAATTAATCAATTAACTGCATATTCAATAGAATAATGCATCCTATTACAATTGTCAATTAAATTAAGTTCAATTGCAGACGTCATAAACTAAACTAAACAGCTACATTAGCTTACTCCTATTTTCGACAATAGCACCATCTTCAACATATCTTGGCGGTTGGATACAATGGGTAGTCTTTTCTCAAGCTAAGCTGATATGACGTTTGTAAATCGGAATGATGATGATGAGTATGCCACTCTTTCTGGTGCATTTTATTGTTTGCTTTTTATCTTTTAATGGGCTACCATAATATAAATCTGTAACTTCAGTATCACACTTTGTACTTTGTCAGTTGATCTCTAAAGAAAACCGTGAAATAACAGACTTTTTAAGGTTCCAATTTAAGTTGCTATGCACTACAGACCCACAGAGATGTATCCCATTTGTATATAAAATAAAGAGTGCTTATGCCACAGTATCTAGGATTTTAAGATTTGTTCCACAAAAGCAATGTATGTTACTTTTTTGAAACAGTGTGTTTAAATGTTGTATTAAAGTATAATATTAATGAAAGCAAACTTCATCTTCCTTACTATGGCATTATTATTGCAATAAAACACAATTATTAATATGTATTATGCTTTTCACTTTTAATGGGTTTTAAACTCAGCTTTGTTTCAGGATGTCCAATTCATCATGCTCAGACCAGCCCCTTCTGAGAGAATCTTTAGACAAGAATATAAAGGACAGAGTTTCTACTCACTTTAAAAAACAATTTATTCCAAATTTTTTTTTTCATTCTAAAGAATGGGGCAATATAAAGAGGTCTTGGATCTTCCCACCTGTGACAAGCACAGCAGAGTGAAAAAGTTCAGGATGATAATTCTGTAGATTTGCTTCATCTCCTTTTCCTGAGATATTCTGGATCTAAGGAAAGCCTATTGGTAGGGTTCAGATTACAAATTCCAAAAGACTTTTCTCAGATTTCAAGTTAGGGAGCAGCAGGTTCAATTTGGTGTTCACCCCTTTGGTTTGAGAAATGTGCTGGGGGTGTTTACCAAAGGGCTGGCTACAGCAACGGCAGCAAGCTGAAGAACATCCACCTTTATCCTAACCTAAGTATCTGCTTCATGTACAATCAGATGAGTATGTTCAGATGCATTTGCAGAAAGATATTTGTTAGCCAAAATCCCCGGGTCTAACAGAAAAGAGAAGAAAAGAAAAGTCAAATCTGTTTGTTTCTCAGTATATTGTCTTTCTCGAGGTTTCAGTAGGTATCCCTCAGGAAAGATAGCCTTTCATTCCAGGCAAGGTACAAGAGATGATGGTCTTGAGGTAGGAATCAGTTGTCACATTAATAATAATCTGGCCTTTACCCTTCCCAGACCTGACAACAGATATATCAGACATGGAATGGGGTGCATATTTTGTGTAGACTACAGTTCTGCTACAGACTCCGAATTTCCATCAGTATAAGGAGATTGTGGCAATCATCACTGACCGGAAGGCCTTTCAGAGTTGTTTGAAGTCAAATTGTTCTTCACCTGGTGATGGACAATACCACAATTTATGTATTCACTTGTTTAACTGGCTAAGCCCAATGGACATTTTAGGGGCACTGTCTGATTTATTGACTTTTTCAGTGTCACACAGCAGGTAGGTGGAGATTGAGAAAATCACTAAGGAACCAGACTGAACCCCACCAGCAGATATATTTTACATTCAGAGAAGAAATGTGTGATATGTTAACATGCAGGACAATGCTCATCTATGTCACTTGTGAAGGATGGCCATAGAGCTAGGGGTCAGAGACTATCTTCCAGCCTTTGGCTAAAGCTGATGTGCTAGCAAGACAATGGAATACACTGGATGATTAATTAAGTCAAGTGGTTCAGGGGCATGCTTGCATCCCACAGCAGTTGTCAGCTTCTGCTGATCAGGAAAGGAAAATTTCAGCTCTGCAGTGGCCACAGCTTTTCAGTCATGGTTTTATAAAAATGTCCGGAACTTGGTTTTCAAACTATTGGCAGTTTCCATGGGCTGTGCTTCCAGCAACAGTACATTTGTGCCTTAAGGTTTTAAGCTGAGAGAGAGAGAGAGAGAGAAGAGAAAATGACTTGTTTATGGCACTCAGAGGTCCATATTATGTAAAAGCTGCTTATGTTGTATTTAGTCTGTACATTATGTGCTGACCATCAGTAAGGATGCATACATCAGTTGTCTGACACAATTTGGTAAGGTAATGTAATAATAATAATAATAATAATAAAAACTATTCAAATAAAAATAACCATGTGCCATTAAAAAACTTTTCCTTATCTGGTAAGTGCTTTTGTCTCACACGTGAGATGTCACATATGTGAGATGAATGCACTTATTGAATAAAGACTTTTTTTAATGGTACATGGCTATTTTTCTTTGAACACTTTGATATTATTATGTTTTTGTTTTTTTCCTGATGACCATATTGGTGACATTTCTTGTCATTTTAAAGTAGTGGCATTTATCTAAGACTTACATCATCTTTACCGATGTATTTAGTGATGGCATCAGAGAATGGCATTTATATGTACACCTCAAACATGTTATGAAGGTAGAAACTGAACCTTTTTGTAACACAATAATTTATTTAGTGGCTTGGGTGGGGCCTCCTACATTATGGTTTGAGTGGGTCTTGTCTTCAGAAATCAGAGGGCAAGGGCTACTGTCATCCACTGCTCAGGAAATGCTGCAGCCTTCTGGCAAACTACCACAGACAGAAATTAAGTTGTGTCTGCTGTTAAAGTGAGCCTTTAAAATCTGTTTTGCATTCCATACATCATAAAATCCATACATAACACTAATTCAGGTCTGTCTGTCATCAGCATCAATCCCTTTTTCCATTTTTACAAGGAATTGGGATGACACATCAACATTAATGTGACCAAATCAGCTAGAGCCAATGTTTACATTGCTTAGTGGGTATTCAGTTCTGCCTGTATTTTACATATTTCTTAATTCTGCTAAATAACATAAATGCGCAATAAATACAAGAAATGAGCCCTAATTATATAATAGAGATTATCCTTTTATTTACTTGACACTATCAGGGTGCACTAAAGCATACCACTATATAAGTATATTTTTCAGTGTTATTTCAGCTGTATTATACTGATTCTTCATAAAATGGGTGTCAGCAGACAATGGCCACATTGTATCTACATTTTCTGTTAAATAATTTCTATTAGTGTGTTTACTTTCAATATATGCAGTTACAAGGTGTACCAGTTTGTTTGTAACTTGTATTTATAGCAATTAATACCCAAGTTTCCCAACAGTGAATGCACATAATATTACAATAGCACTTCTACTAGACTAATACAGTACATTTCTGTAAAACATACATAAGAGATAAATGTGGTTGTCGTCATAGATAGAACAGGAAATCAGATATTTACAAGTGAAGTCTCACTCACCTTTGTGTTCGATGTCATGTAGGCGTTGCTGCCAGAAACTTCTGAAAGGTGCAATACCTGTCCCTGGTGCAATTAGAATGCAAGGAATTTTGGGATCTTGTGGCAAGTGGAAGTTTGGAGCTCTGTAACAAGAACACAAACAAGATAATTACAACTGCTGAAAGCTGGCTACGTCTAGTCAAATCCATCAGCTTTATGATGAGATTTTGATTTTTGGGATCAGCTATGTTTCTGCCCAGTACCTAGTATTCTGTTTGGTGAATTTACAAATATAGATCAACTTTCATAAATACATGTACACATTTTGCAGGATCAACATTTGTAGGTTCCAACCTTTCCATATGGTTTAGTTCTTATATTTTCATATACTAACAATGCCTTCAAATTACTTCAGTGGATTCAGTACCTAAAATGTCAGTAAGTTATTTGCTACCTAAAATAATTTTACAATAAGTAAAACATTTCATTAACATGAACCAAGTATGGTAATGCAAAAGCACAATTGTAATTTCTTTTTTTTTTACTAAATTATTATCAGGAGACTCATTCTGGAATACCTATGGAAGTATTATGAATCGGTTGATACTTTGTTGCACTTTTTTAACCTCATCACATATCTGTATCACCATTTTATTGTAGTAGTCATGGTGGTGCTGCGGTAGCATTGTCGCCTCATAGCAAGACGTTGTCCCGTTCGATTCTCCGCTAGAGCGTCTTCTGTGTGGAGGCATACGTGAATGGGGCATGCCTTTGTTGAAGGTTGTGCATCAGGGCTGGTAACCCGGTACGTAAAAATCCACTACCAATCATTAGCGGACCGGAGTTCCGCTGTGGCAACCCCTAACCGGGAAAAGCCGAAAGACACAAACAAACAAAGTCATGTCTAAAAACACATCAGCTGACTTTTCCAGCTGCTAGTTAAACACACCTTTTTAGTTGCTAAGTTGGAAAGGTTGTAGCCCATCCATTTACTTTACTACATTTCATGTAGGTGAGTAAGTACTTTGAAAATATATATTACCTGTTAATAGTACTTTGGTTACAAAACACATCAGAGATAATGCCATTATGTTAAGTAAAATGCACATGTATGCCTAAAAAAGAGATTCTACCTGAGGCTCAACTTTCCTCAAAACTGAAAAAGATCTGTTTGCTTGTTGTTGGAATTAAAAAAAAGATGCCAAATGATATTCTTCCTCAATCTACATAAAGTATCATCAGGGAACACAGTATAAGCCTTAACAAGTTAGCATGTTTAAACAGTCACACTTAACCAAAAAAAAAAAAAAATGAGTTTCCTGCCAAAACCAGTCTGGTATAGGAGGGAGTCACCAAGACAGACAGACTCAGCTGGCAAAAATATCTTCAATTAAAAAAAGAAATAACTGATAACCTAAACGAACTGTAATAAAAATGTAATTCAATCAATACTACTGTTGTTGCACACATATGAACAACTGATTTATAAATGTATCAGGTACAGATGACTTGTATAAAGAGCATACATTCAGGCACATGAAATATTTATCATTGGTAGAGCCGTGGTGGTGCATTGTCGCCTCACAGCAAGAGGTTCTCCCGTTCGATTCTCGACCTTCTGTGTGGAGTCTGCATGTCCTCCCCGTGGTCAAGTGGTGTTCGAAAGACATGCTTATGGCGTGCCTTCGTTGAATGTTGGGCATCGAGCCGGCACCTCGGCACTGTAAAAATCTACTGCCAATCATTAGCGGGCCGTAGTTCCGCTGTGGCGACCCCTAACTGGGAAAAGCCGAAAGAAGAAGAACAACAGCATCACATTCTTGATTCTATATGAAAAGTACTCAGTATTTTTTTAAGACTGCATTTTTGAGCAAAAGAGTCCAGTTTGATCTTAATAAACAAAGCAAATGGTTCAGTTTTTTATGTTTTTGCAGCCATGGTAGGTATAAAAGAAGAGCTGTCAATATGTTTATGAATTTTAGGGATGTCAAGAATGTAATTTCATAACAGAATTATAGAACTCAGTGCATAACATTCCTTGGAGGAGCAGGTTTAATGATCTTAACTAAATTTCATGATAAGCTAGAACAATTAGTGCAACCTTGCTATAACACAACCAGTTGTTCAAGTGAAAATATATAGCTTGCTTATATTCATTAATCTACATGACTAACAAACCTGCACCTTTAGCAACTTTCATGAAAAATAATCATTTCAGTTTCAAGTACTTCACTTAAAGCCTGTCTCTCTTTCTTGGAGATGTTGGTGCTGTAATGCCTGGAGTAGTTTGGTCGAAGCAACCTAAGTTCATTAGATACTGCATTCTCATAAGTCTGTAAAGTTGCAATTTGGAGAACATTACAGGTCACATTATTTTCCACCAATGATTATGTACAATCCTTCAGTGCAGACTTAAGGTTCAGCTTTCCCACAGCTTCTTATTGAAATACGACATTTGAAATGCTGACTGCTGATAAGCTGAACAGAAAAGTCCAACAACACAGGAGAAGAGCATATTTCAAAAATCAATCTTCTCTTTGAAAACGCTTTTTGCATGGAGGCAAGTCCCCACCACCCCTACCCCCACACTTATATATACCAACTCTGAGATTGCCATACCTTGAAGAAAAGGGAATATTACAAGAACTGGCATCTCCAATAGGACTTAATATATGCAAGTCTGTACTTTTGATCATTCAGTCTCGGCATTCAGATGGTTACACTTTCTCACACACAGTTTAAAATTGTACTTGTAATACTGTGACTTTGCACAGAAAAAAAAGCTACAACCCTTGTTTAATTAAAAAAAAAAAAAAACAGTTGTGTGTCATCCTGTCTGGTTGTTAGATACCCTCATTCTCTGTCTCTGTAATATGATTTGTGGGATTCAGAAATGTTAATACCAACAGTTAGCTGTTTTTATTGCTGGCAGTAGCAGTTTCTTGTATTTAGACAAGCCTTGCTTAAATGCATACTTCACAGAAGTGCAACACCACCATGGTCTGTCTTTTTGGCCTTCCGTAAATGCTAAGGATGCATTCAGGGGAGTGACAAATGATAATTAATTATGTGATCTGCCACAGAAATCTTCTTTTTCTGCTTTTTTTCCCCATAAGGGGTCACCACAGTGGAACAACAGTCCACAGAACAAAATTAGTAGAGTTTGTACAGTGCCAAGTTGCCAGCCTGGTGCCCAACCTTCCACTAATTGCACACCTAGGGCCAATTTAGAGTGTCAAATCCACCTGCACCATGTCTTTGGGAGGAAACCCATGTGTCCACAGGGAGGAGATGCAGACACCACACAGAAGACACCCCAGCCAAGAATCGAACCAGAGAACCTCTTCCTGTGTGGTGGCAACGTTAAACACTGCAGCCACCCTGATCTCCACACATAAAAGCCTGTGATAAATGCTTTATGTAGCTGAGTGATTCATAGGACTGCCTGGCTGTGCATACATCCTTAAAAAACAGTTGCATTAGTTAAGTCAGCCAAAACTTTGAGGTCACCCATTACTCTCAACAGGAGATATCAAGTTAAAGGTAATTGCTAGTGAATTTAGTGGATAAGTAGTGTTAGTTATTAGTCTGCATGTGTGTGTGTGTGTGTGTGTGTGTGTGTGTGTGTGTGTGTGTGTGTGTGTGTGTGTGTGTGTGTGTGCTTCTTTCTGGGTGGTTGCAGGATGGGTTTTGTTACTGGATAGCCAGGGTTGGTGTGTGCATGTTTGTGTATATGCATATGGATAAATGAATGTGTGTTAGTGAGATCTGTAGGGGAGGGGTGGTATTTGATGCAAGGGTGTGTGTGTGTGTGTGTGTGTGTGTGTGTGTGTGTGTGTGTGTGTGTGTGTGTGTGTGTATGTGTATATGTGTGCATCTGCATGTCTCTGTGTGAGACTGCCATACATAAATTCCCCTTAAAAAACAAGGAAATCATACAATACTGGGGAAGGGGTGAGACACTAAATACAGGGGCATGTTAAATATATACCCAAGTCACTTCAAAGTTAACAGAAAAACAGGTTGTGCAGCATGAAAGACATATGAGAGGGGCCGCTAGACATCAGAGACAATGTTGAACAATACACTAATCCACTTACAAAGTCTATAGAATACACGTTTTGGGGCACAAACCATTCAACACTAGGAAGTCTGAAACTCTAAAGTTTGTGCATGTTCGTGTTTCCACTAAAAGTTGAGGGGGAGTACTAAATAACACCAGGGAGCCAATCTAACTATTACTCGAATCAGCTTTAAGAGTTAAAAGAGCAGAGAGAAGAATGAATCTCTAACGACTGTCGTTATTGACTAACAGTAATCATTTGTGATTTACAAGGAATGTGGAAAAATAAGAGGCAGCATCAGTGCTGCTCTGTTAGCTCAGGGACAGGTAAAAGCCATGGTGATGTGTGTGTGTGTGCGTGCATGCATGTGTGCGCATTTGTGTGGGAATGAATGGGGGGGGCTGTATTAACTCGATGCCAGAGGTGATTTTTGCAACAGCAGCAAAAAAGTGTTTGTTAGCACTTGCAGTAATCACCATACAATTCAGAAACATGCAAATTAGCTTATAATGAAATCTTTTCAGATTGTGGCTAATGTGTCTCTGAAACAGTGGTGTCCATAATCATGCTAAAAGGGCCTTCTTGCAGCAGCCTTACTGCACATGGCAGGACCTGATTTTGAGTCCTGAATGACATTTGTATTAAAAAATATTGACTATCATCCAGTTGGACAGAGGTTGCGGGCCTTGTAGGGAATCGTCTTGTGCTCTACTGACCATTCTGAATGAGTGCGTTAACAGTAGTGTTGCATTATGCTCTGTGGCAGTACTGTTGATTAGACCATTTATTGATATAGATTATATTTGACTAGATGAATAAAATAAACATTGATAGATATCGGGCAGCAGAAAAAAATCCAAAATTGTCACAATCCACTTTATCCATCATAAATGTCTATTAATGGACACATGTTTCACAGCTGTATGTTCTATTAAAATATCCATATCTGCAGGTGCCATGCTGTCATGATCAGAAGTACTTCAAAATAAAAAGCATGTGCCAGCTTTCTTTTGTTGTTTAACTCTATAAATTGTTTATCATGATATGTTAACAAACTATTCATATGCTGGCATCCAATTTTATTAAAAAGAGTTAGTTCTAAAATAGATCACTACTCTTATTGATACTGTTTGTAAAACTTTGATGATCTCAGGCCCTACAATTCAGTTGTTGGCTTACTAGGAGAGTTAGTCTGGGGGTGACATTCTGCTATAAACGTCTAAAAGGAACTATCTGGTTTGGCAATGCAGACTGTTAAGGTCTGCAGGTGCATTAATCATCTGAAGTTGCTATTCTTCCTCATTACTAATCTTAACATAGTTTAATTCGTGTTATACCAGGTATAAATGAAATACAAATATTAAAAGTTTATTTAAATTAAGATAATTAAGAGTTTTTCAGTCTTGATTATTTTTGCAATAGTAAAGTCAGTACATCTGTTTTTGACGTTTTTTATAGAACATTTAAATGTTTTATTATTGGTTGATTTATGTCACATGACTTATCTATACCTTGACAGTAGAACTGAATTTATAATACCAAATAAACCTTGTGTTATACTGTGATCAAAAACTCTCAGCTCACTTTCATATATTAAGTCTATATGTGGATATTCCAGGTCCTTTTGGGTTGTATAAATTTTAAAATCGATTTAGAATTAGTATTACTTTTTTATTCTCAAAAAATGTGTACAGCTTCAACACATTGTAAAGAATATTACTCTGGCAGGTTTCAAGAAAATCTAACACAGATACTTTTGCTGGCTCCATGGTACAGTGGGATAGAACCCTAACTGTTACCTGAGGAAAGGTTAGAGAGCCCAGTACATGATAGAAGAAGATAGAGAGGGATGGTAAATGAGTGTTATTCAGCAAGCTTATGAATCTAAGCTCGCGGAGAGGGGTTTGCAGTGATTCTACTGAGCAGATGAAGTTTAATCCACCAAGGATCAGAATCCCTGACCTACACCCCTCCCCCCAAAAAAGGCTGAAAATGATTTTTAAGTCTTTTAACAATCTGACAGTGATTTTCTGGGGAGGAACTCTGGGCAAATGCCACTTGAGAATATAAAACTTTGTCCATCTGTAGGTTACCGATTTTCAGCATAGACGTGAGATCAAGGGTCTCTATCCTGGTTTAACAATACAGTGGCATGCACAAACAGGCATTTTTGGTCTTATGGTAAGATGCCACTGCATACTGTGTATGGAGACGGTGCCTTGGTAGAACATGAAAACAAATCATTGTGGTAGCCTGTATATGATGTTCCATTGGTAGGTGTTAATGCCTTCTCTGACTTTGAAGAAAATATTGGATCAAGTACCAAAAGTTAGAACACTAGATAACTGTTGCCATTCAAGCTTAGGGAGTGCCACCAATTGCAGGTGATGATCAACTACACTGGGGCAAAAATGTAAAGAAAAGGCAGCTACTGATGGATGTGTTTGCACTAATTTGTTTACTGGCTTATGATTAAATTCTAAAAAATGATGACGTAATCTACTAAATGAAATGGTCTTCTTATATGGCTTGTTGCTCAAATGCTTAAACCACAAGGAAATGTGAAACAAGCATCCTTGATGAAATCATTCATTTATCTGCAATGCCCTTACTATCCCTCCTCAATACATAAAACAGCAGCAAACAAATTGAGGATAAAAGTAAAAGGAAATGCTTTCTGAAGTAACTGAAAAATAATGTTAAATAATAACTGCTTGGTAAAGGAATATGGAAAAAGAAAATATAAAACGTGAACTGTGTGAAGTGTGAAGCATATGCAATATTGTTAGTAGTTAAAGACATTTTAAATTGGTTTCTGAGATGTGTTTTCTCTCAAATTAAATAACTGTGTGTGAAGAGATCATGTTCATCACCATGGCAACCATCTTTAAAATATTAACTTTACACCTAATAGGTCATACTGTGTCATCTGTAGTTGTGCCCAATGAGGTGCTGGGCTGGAAAAGAAGAAAATATATGAATTATAGGATGTATGTCACATAATCGAAATCCCAAAATATCGAACACCATAACGTCGAACTTGGAATGTCGAAATGTGATATAATCGAAAGCTCAGAACAGCAAATTTTTTCCCAGGGAAAAAATTCTCTGTTCCGAGAAACACACACACACACACAACACAAGCACACTAAAAAAAGTAATCCACACATATACACTTAAAATCCTACTTCTAACCCTACACCAAACCGTACATACACTACTATCTATCCACTTACCTTAACCCAAACCCTAACCCTTACATCCCTAACTATCGCACACTCACCTTATCCGCTCCCTAACCCTAAGACTCCTAACTATCACACACTCACCTTACCCGCTCCCTAAGGTCCTTAACTATCCCATTCCCACACTCACCTTAACCTGGTCCATTCGCACACTTACCTTAACCCGGTCCGTAACCTTCGCACCACAGTGGAGAAAATAGTGAAGTGGCAGAAACAGCCCACCAAATTCTTTCCCTAGGAAAGAATTTGATGTTCTGCAGCTTCGCTATTTTCAGTGTTCGCTATTTTGGGTTCGATATTATAACATTCAATGTTTTACTACTTCGATGTTATAATATAAACCCGAATTATAAAGGCTTTGCAATGCTTAACACTGTAGAAAAGTTATGTAATAAATATGAAATAAACAAATTTACCTCTAGTAAACAGCTTTTGTGATAGCACACGTTGAGAAATGGCATAATAAAAACAAACTGTTACATTTAGAGCAACACAATGGAATTTGATAATACATATATGAAGAATTAGATGAACAAAGGCAAGGAAAGAGGAATAAAAAATAATACAGAATAGGCATGACGTCAACATTTACACATAACAAGCTAAGACTGAATGGGAAATATCACTAAAACTCAGTTTCCATGTTATATGATAACGTCCATCATAACCGCTATTGATGTAAATATTTTTATCTTAGATTCATAGACCAACTACACAGGAGAGTGACACACATCTGCTTGACTTTACTCTTTAAATATGATTCATTTTATAAGCTAACAGGGTATAACTACTATGAAATATAAGAAAGAGGTACAGATAGCTAAATGAGCATTACATGTTTGTCCCACAGTCAGCTCCACACTACAGCAGAATAACACGCTAGCTGTAAATCACATGACTCAGTATCATCTAGAAAACCAGGGGCTAGAGAATCTAGTGTGGCAGGATAGAGAGGAGCATCTAACAGTGGCTCATCCATCATGATTGGAAGGAGGTGGTCTTTTTTGTGGTATTGTTTACAAGTTCTTGTGGAAAGGTTATGAAGCATGCAACACAGGAATGAGGGACATGCCCTTGGCTCTGACAGTCACATTTAAACTGTAGCACTTGTTGTATGAGTACAGCAGCATGGACTGGCACTTGAGGGCATGGCAGATTCTGATTTTTGCATGTGCACATATCATCCACTCAGAAAGAAGTTGGGCTAAAAAAAGAAAATGAGCCTGCCATGGAAGATAGCCCACCAACAACCAATTGTTATCCTACAGGTTCTTGATAAAGAATCCATTACCAAAGTGATAACCATGCTTGAACAAGAAAATGAATGTGTTAGTAGGGTGTCTGTTCTAGCTACATGACCAAGGACGATCCAGGATAAAATGCATAAAAATAAATGAAACATTCTTTGTAAGTCTCTGAAATCCAAGCAGGACAACCACTAACATTATTTTGCAGCCTTTCAACCATCACTCACAAGCAAAGTTATTTTCCTTCAAAATTTTGCTTAGAATATTTCTGGAGTATTCAAGCCCCAAGAAAAGTGTAAGGTGTTATGTTGGGCTATTTTGTGTCTAACAGCTGACCGTCTATTTATTGCTCCCTGTGCCACTCCTTGATCAGCAGGTCAACAAAATCATGACTTGCTCTGACCATATTTAAGGCTTATGAGGAGATCAAGACATCTTAAGGTAGCATCTTACTGCTGCTGACGGAGAGTTTTTTTCTTTACTTTTTTCTTCTTCCCCTAATAACGCTCAGTAACACCATAAGAATGGGCACATAAGGGGTGTCAGTGAATTGACCCAAATGTCTGCAAGTGGTTGACGTAACTATGATGCCCTCAATCATCCATCAGATGGCAGCACATGGTTGTTTCCCCAGCCTCCATGAGGGAACTCAAACTGCATAACTGTGCCTGAAGATGCATGCTCCCTGCTTCCACAATGATGGACATACTCATCCTCTGCCTGCGCCATCAAGTACCCAAACTGCTCTTCAAACTTCAGTAACCCGGGCTGTACTAAGAGATTTATCCTTCCACACCTCCAGGACAGGCTATGTGTCATTTTTAAATAATTTTCTACAAATATATTTGTCTAAATCCTTCACAATGCAATCTGTTATTTAGAATAATCCATCTTTTCCCACAAAGCTACTTTCATTACCAGCTCCAGCAATTACACATGGTAGTTCAATTTCTACTTGCTGTGTTGTTCAACCATTTGTTTATCTTGAATTGTGAACTTGCTCCTGATTGTTACGGGCATTTTATACTCCTCTATGTTTCTGAGTCCTTTTGGTAACATATTGATAATCACATAACTCGGAAGTATACCCTCCTGAAGTTCTCCATTTGAAATGTTAATTCTGTTATGGATCTCTCCAGGATCTATATTTAAAGATCGAATGGCCACGACATGGAATCCCAGTTCATCGAGGCCAGAGCATCGAAGGATAAAATTGTCGAAAGCAGATTTGTTTAAATCTCGCCTCATTAAATTTCAATAGTTGGCCAAAAGCTGAGATGGTAACATCTTAAATGTTACTTTTGGTATGTATAACATGATAGTAAATATTTGTATTCATTCTGACTTAAATGCAAATACTGAGTTTTGATGCAGTGTAATTCGAACAAGTTGGATTTTGACAATTTTATTCTTCAATACTCTGGTCTCTATGAACTGGGATTGAATGCTGTGGCCACTCAGTCCTTTAATACAGATCCCCTCTGCCAAGTATTTTTTCTGTTACCTTTAGAGCAATACAATGAATAGCTGATCTTCTTTTGCCCATGTTATAACAGCG
Source organism: Protopterus annectens (assembly GCF_019279795.1). Lineage (NCBI taxonomy): Eukaryota > Metazoa > Chordata > Ceratodontiformes > Protopteridae > Protopterus > Protopterus annectens. The sequence goes on from NC_056733.1 coordinate 300,336,810, forward strand.
GCTTCTGTCTATATTATTATTATTTTAGAGTCAAGACTCTTGTCCTATGTCACTTGGTATTTATTCTTCAACTACCCCTTCATTTTCAGGGTTGTGGGGGGTGCTGGAGTCTATCCTGTTAGTATATGGGTGCAAGGCAGGGAAAACCTATCCCAAGCAGGGTGCCAGACCAACTTTTTTTTGTTTGATATTTCAATGTTTAATTAATCTAGTACACCTTTAATGTAAATGTGTTTATCACAACAGTCCAGAAGGAAATAAGGCCTTAAAAATAATTCATACATAACACACATTTCATGCTGTCTTATTGTATTATTTCACTAAAAAACAACAACTCTATGTTGGGGGGGGGGTCAATAATTCTTTATTTGATCCTGACATTCTGAAAGTATGTGTTGAGGGAGTGGGGTGTCAGTGAACTTCATCGTCAGTAATAGCATCACATGTTAAAACAGGCTTTCACTAGTCCAGTTGACTGTTTATTTTACCACACAGCACTCCAAAGCTACAACACATGTAATATTATTTCTGATGTAGGCTACAGCCAGATTTAGAGAACATTAAACCAAACTGGAAGGACTTTTTCCAGATCCATTTTATTTTAGTTGTACTATCAAAGCTTAATCAACTTTTATTCCTCAATTAGATTGATTCCATCATATAAAAACAATGTCAAGCAGTTCATGTTTTAAGCAGACATTTTCAGACTCCGTAAGCTCTCCCCTGAAAGAAGACCTCCGAAAGAAGGTTGGCATCACCTTTTAAGAAATGCTGTCCATTACACAATGTAGTGTACAAATACAGCCATAGAATACGCTTAGGGATTGTGTACTGGATACCTTACATTAAATGATGAGCTTTCCATTGTGGCTATGGTAGGCAGCTCTTGCTAACACAAGATGACTTTCCCTCAGCAAGTGCTGTTAAAATATATGCAATACTCTGCTCTACTCTGTTTCATCAATCAAAAAAAAAAATTAAAATAGGACAGTCATTCAGAAGCATTATACTCAAATCATTATTGAGTAATTTTAAGGATAAAGAGCATCCTGGTGTAAGGATAACACGGACGCAGCATGAAGAAGAACTGCAGCAGGTAAGGAGTAAGGATGTGTGGATTGCATTCAGAACAACAAAGTGCAGAGACATACATATCCAGTTGTGATGTAGACAAAAAGATAAACCTTTTATAATGAACGTGAGTCTGCTATGATAATAATATTGAATCAGTTAGTTAACTTAGTATTATGGAGGTGTGTGTGTGTGTGTGTGTGTGTGTGTGTGTGTGTGTGTGTGTGTGTGTGTGTGTGTGTGTGTGTTTAAGGTTGCTACCAGTCAATTCAGAGAAGAAAGAATCTTTAAAAGAATAAAGTGGATACCTAATGATGCCAGAATTTAACAAACTATGAAAGAACTGTGTGGCATTTAACAAATGCAGAAGGGCAGATGTGCATGTCCACACAGAAGCAGAAATAATAAACACTATGAACGTGTTAGTGAGTTTCCTGTGCTGTGGAGAAAGGCTAAGACTTTAATAAAGCATTTGTCATAATCTGTCAGCAGAGGATTAGTAAAAATAAAAAGGGAATAATAATTGTAATAGTTTAAAGTTAGAGGATGTTAGTAGCAAGGAACTAGGAAGTTCATATTGGAAGGTTCTGTTCTTGTAATTGGCTCTCTCACATTTCCATAGGTAAGAAGAAAACGCATCTTGTTTGCAAATGTCAGAAACATTTGTTTCACAATTAAAGTGAAAGGATGTAAAACCTGAGTAGGAAATGTGGAAGGTTAAATATGACACAATATACTGAGCTTGTATAGTAAAAAGTAATGCAGCTAGGAAGCAAAACACCAAAGGGGCAGTACACATCAGGGAAGCAAAGATATAACAGGGCATCTCTTTACAGCAATGTACTAAAGCAACATGAAGACTCAAAACAAAATGGCGACTATCTTGCTTATGTCTGCTAAATGTGGCTGAAATATCACAGCTGGTAAGCATGAAAAATAATAATAAAAATAAAAAAATAACAACATTGACCTAACCAAAATAGCGTGTGTGTGTGTTTAAAGTTGCTATGTAATGAATCTGTCTTTTCTACTTCAAATGTGACAGCAGTTTAAATTTGTTGACCAAGGCAGAGTGCTGATCCATGTGTACCTACTTCAAGCTTGGCCCAGGTGTATCAACACATTACAGTTATCTAGGTTCATAGGTCCATAGGTAAGTACTAGGCGCGGTGTCCTTGCAGGCCATTTTAAGCCTAGCCAATTTTCCTTTTGGTGCTTAAATTAACTCCTGTGATCCAGACCTTCCAGTTTCATTTCTAAAATGATTTGTTGAATCCTAGGTTTGCATATATGTAAATAAATAACCTTACTGTATTTCAGTAGTGTGCTTGTCATGTCACTTTAGTATTTCTGTCTTTGTAAGAGGTCGTATGTGATCTCATTGTACTATTTGCTGTTATGTTGCTGTGTTAGCGCTATGTTTGTGTGCCACTGGTCCGGGGTGCTGGCTGAAAGAGGTCTAAGGATCCACCTACCAACCTAGTTAACAAATCATTAAATAAGTTGGGTCTGTATCACGAAATCGAACTTCCAAAATGTCGAACACCATAAGTTCGAATTTGGAAGATCAAATTTGGATAACATCGACACTTCAAAACAGCTAATTTTTTCCCAGGGAAAACATTTGCTGTTCCGAAAAACACAGACATAACACAATCACACCAAACACCTTCAAAACCTACACTAAACCTAACATACACCACTATCTATTCTATGCACTAACCTTAACTCAGCCCTAACCCTAAAGTCCGTCACTACCGCACACTTACCTGACCCGCACCCTAACCTTAAAGTCCGTCACTACCGCACAATTACCTGACCCGCACCCTAACCTTAAAGTCCGTCACTACCGCACACTTACCTGACCCACGCCCTAACCCTAAAGTCCGTCACTATCGCATACTTACCTGACCCGCGCCCTAACCCTAAAGTCCATCACTACCCATTCGTACACTTAGCTTGACCCGGTCCAAAAATGCCAAAGCCGCAGAAACAGCCAACTGAATTCTTTCCCTGGGAAAGAATTCAGGTTTCCGCAGCTTCGACATTCTCAACTTTCAACTTACCAGGTTCGGCCTTCCAGTATTCGGCCTTCACAACATTCGATTTCATGATATAGACCCAATAAGTTTATGCTAGACACTGCCTTCTCTGTTTGCACGTTATTAAAGTCTGACTATGTGTGAAAGCTAAAATGGATATTAAACTGTATTATTTTTTGAGTCAATTCTACGTCTACAGTTTTAAGTAGATATCAGACAAACATATTTGACATACATTTTATATCAAATGAACCCTGTGTAATGTTATAATGTACTATAAATTTGCTTGTTTTGTAGAACTACTATAATCTGATGGTAGATAAAATACTTTGGCCCAAAACTTTGCTCAAACTTCATTCTCTTGGCTGCGTTTTTTGATGGCTACTTTGTCAATACTTACAGAATCACACCTATCTGATCACTTTCTTGTGATGTCAGTATATAAGTACATTGGTTTCTTGTGTTCTAGGTGTTATAATTTTATTTTATTTTATTTTATTTTACATTTGTTTACTGGGCTAGTCTAACTGGATATATGTCCATTTTCAGTAGAGGCCCAGGGAGAAAAGATAATGGTTTCTTTAAGGTTGCATTGTAACTTTAGGGGGTAGCATATTTAGAGATTAGGATGCAAGTTCAACCCCACCCCCCCCCTGTTGGAGGTAGTGTAAGGTAATGGAGATGTTCCTGCAAAAATTATCTATTTAAATTTAGTGAAATGTTTCATTATAAAGCTCATGTACTTGTGGTTTTTGGACTATAGTTATTTAAGTTGTAATATTTCATGAGACAGCGTTTACTCTTAGATTTATGTGGATCTAGCTGACCCACTTGCTCATATTAGCCAATAGCATACCTCCTCATCTATTCTAAACTTACCTTATTGTTACTATTTTTCAACTATTGTTTCCTCAAGAAGGTTGTTGATTTCACCTACTTATTTATGATAGTGTTCTCACATTGCCTTCAAGCCGTATGTTCATTTCTGTTGTACTGCCTTGTCCTTGTATATGTAGTTTTCAAAAGGACACTCCTTGCCTTTCATATAATTATTGTTAATTAAATATATTGACATAGACTGACGATCTGTACATGTTCTCCCTTCTCCATCTTATCTCCAGGTCTTCCCATTTCCCACTTTCACTGTCTACAGTACATTTATTTCATTTACCCCAAACCCCTCTGACCACTTTCCATCTTTGCCCTCTCCTTTTTTACCGACTTCTTTCCTCCTGCTGTCTACACTTGCATCTGTCCCTTACTTCTCCCTTTCATGCTCTCCAGATCCCCTCTTCCATTCAGACTGCCTTTTCCCATCATTCCTTTAATGCCCACTGCTCCCATTCCCTGTTACATCATTGTATCCTGTAATGAGAGAGAGAGAGCTTTAACCCCAATGTACATACCACCTGATCAGTGCATATTTATTGTACATAACTGTGCTGTTTTTCAGGCAGCATCTATTTTTCCTTATATCCATATTGCCTTGAAATTGCATTTCTTTATAAGGCAGTTAAAACAATAAGATTTCTTGAGGTGTACTAACAGTTTTTTTTTTGGTAAATCTATGAGATCTACTTTCTTTAAAACTGCACAATGGAAACTTCCTACTCATCTAATAACTATAATGAAAAGCTGAAGGTTATCAAAGATTGAGACCTATTACATTAAGAATCATTAACTGGATGGCAATTCAACGTCTAATTTGCCTTTTATGTTTCACTCTTACTTACCAATTGAACTTACTGGCAATAAACATTGTTGGCTGCCTTGTTTGATCTTATGACAAAAGACTTTGGAAAAATTTACTGCATTTTTGCAGGATAAATATGGTACAAAAAGAACCAGTAGCTTTTTTGGAGTTTGGGGGTAGGAGAGATATACAAACTCTAATGACCATTTCTTTAAAAAGTGAGCATTCTGACTTTATTATTCCAGACTATTATTTTTCATACTGGTGAGATGATGAAAGTACCAAACATATAGTTTATTTACTAATACAAAAGTAACTGTACTTTATAACATTTGAGATTTATTAACTGTTTTCAAGTGTATAAGGAACACAGTCTGGAGAATACAAATTGTTTACCTGGAAAATACTCCTGTAATATAAGAAATGTCAGTTTCTGAAAATAGTACAGTGAGTTAGTCTCACGAAGGAACTGTGGATTTGGCAGTTTTAATAGATTTCACTGTTTCTTAGTACAGAAAGTAATGTAGAGATAAATCAAGCAAATAAGTTAGAACAACCTTCATGAGTTCTGTATATTTTCTTTGTGTCTCCAAAGGGTTTTAAACATAATTACCTCCTAACAAAGCATGGTACCATCTCATCCACTTCTATGCTGTTCAGCCAGGAAGAGCAGACACCATGATGTATTGGTCCATCTCCATCTGAGAACAAAGAACAAACAGTATTACTTCTGTACAAGTCATTATAGAAAAGGAACAAGCAATGATAAATGCACATGCACAAGCAAATAATATCTGTAAAGCATCAGTATTTATTTCTTCAAAAAGTCAGCAGGAAACCCTCATTTTAACATTATCTACTACAAAAGGTAAGGACATCCAACATTATAATGTTCCTGTTATAACTTTACATCTGTTTCCCCAGCAGCATACAAATGGTCTCTCTAGATTTCATCACCAACTCATAATGGAACCATAACTTAAACTCTTCATTTTTTGGTTATTGCTTACTGTTAGGCATATAAAGATTCTCTGTGAGTAACATAGACACTATAATACCAAACGCACTAAGGGTAAGAGTGGCCTCATGCCAAAGTTTTATCTTGTGTGTGTTTTACTACATTGCTTATAATATGAATTTTACGTACAGATTGCATTGCTTGACACACAAGGCTGAGACATTCATTTTGTACAACTTTTTATTTAATTAATTTATTTATTTATTCATTTATTAGTTAAATGGATGATTCATTGCAGACCCCTTTCTTGCCACAAAGGCCAGGGTAAATGTAATATATATGTAAGTATGGTATGTAGGGTAGCACAGTGGGAAAGAGATAGCATTATTGCCTCACAGCAAGAGGTTCTCTGGTTTGATTCTTGTCTGGGGTACCTTCTGTGCAGAGTCTATATGTCCTGAGTGGGTTTCCTCCGGGTAGTCCATTTTCCTCCCACGTTCCAAAGACATGTACTAGGTGGATTTGACAGTCTTAATTAACCATAGGCATGAGTGTGCTTATGAGTGTGTGGTGTGGAATAAGTACCATAACAGAGCTAGTCACCCAGCTGTGTAAACCTTGGCTGTAGATGATTGTCACTGTTGAAGTTACACCCTGACCCCATGTGCAGAAATGGGAAAAAGGGGTTATGGTTGTATACATGTATGTATATAGTCAGTCATTTTGACAGTAATCTAACTCAAAATGTACACTGACAGTAATATCACCAATGGGAGATTTGAAATTGTTAAAATAAGCACCTGACATGTTACCCCCGACTCCATGGATGAACCCTAGTTTATCTCTTCTAACAGTACTTTACTGTTTATCACTGTTTATTTTTTGTCAGGTATTGTTGCTTTGAGTAACAGTTGGACAGTAAAAAGCACAAAGAAATATTACATAATGGACATTGCAATACCTTTAATTGCACAGGCACAGGGATTTATACCTTGTACCTTACACTGCCAGCCTGTCTGTGCATCAATTGCTTCATTCAACACAAAGATGAATTCTATTTGTCTAAAAGGCTGCAACAGACAGCCATGCAATAACATCTAATTAAGAGGTGACTGCACTTAGAGATGGATCATAGCATCAAGTATTATCCGAAAGGAACATTTGTGTACTATTTGAGTCGGGGACAAGAGTTAGAATTCATAAAGTGATCTGGGAACATATTGGGGTGTAAGCCTTCCAGTTTATTATATCCATGAGCTTTTCTCAATTAAATGCAACCTAGCAGAAGCATTACATTATTTTATTATAACCATTCTTACCTTTAAGGAAACCATAATCCTTGTATATGTAAGATAAGTGTTGTGGCACACAAAATAGAATTTTGCCTCATATGAGAGGCACATATATGAAAACACACTTGCTAACAGCACCATTAGATGTCTTATCATATTATATAAAGTGTTATGTTTGACATGTTTTCCATCACTCCTCATATGAGTTGCACAAAGGCAATTTAGGATATGGTGATCTATGGCTATCCTTGTTCATCAAAGTGTTTCAACATTGATTTAAAATAGCTGTGTGTGTGCCTGTGGGCATGTGCATGCATGTGTGCATTTGTGATGCAATACTTTGATCAGTTTATTAGTACTTCCGCAGAATATCAAAATTCTTCTGAAATGGTTGTAGCTTGTGTCTCCCTTTAAGAAATAACACTACTGAAGTCATCTCAAGGGCTGCTTTATCTTTCAACATGATCAAATAATCTAATCTGAAAATAAATCTGTAAGAGCAGAAAAATAGAAATGTGCTGTAAATGAAAATAGCCTTTATAAAAAACTAAAATTCTTCTAAACTGTTTTTCTTACACAAAAAAAATGTTTTCATGAACAGCTGACAATGACGAAGATGGAATAGTAGGAGGAAGCAATTTTGTATTTCTAACCAATAGTATTGCTGTACATTTATCTGTTTTTAACACAGATGGCTTACACTCATAAACACTGCTTTTTAAAGAATTAGAAGTTCAAAGCTAGTGAAATAGAATTGCTAACAGTCATTGAGATAAGGCTATTGCAGTGTAAGGTGCTAGTGAACTCCAACTATGTGTGTGTGTGTGTGTACTCACAACTGCATGTTTGTCCATATTTGTATAAATTTATCATAACACCGGATAGTGAATATGCATATTTTAAAGAAGTTTATTTTAACATCCAGAATAACTGAGACAATCCAGCATCACTATGTTAAAAAACAAACTAGTTTACAGTAGATGGGAGATTTGTTCAAGCATTGCTAGACTCTGGGATCACAATCTTCTTTATGACAGGTTCCCCTGTCATATAAGCAAAATATTACCAACAATCAAAAAGTGAATTATTTAATTACTTGTGCAGACATTAAGATAGTGAGAGGTAAACTATTGCATTCAGTGGCTGCAATCCCTGATTCCCTTCTTGAGTTAATACTAGAAAAAAGGCCTAAAAGGTATAGGAAATTTTCCACTGTGTAACTTGGGTATCCCAAGTAAAGCAGCGACATTTGGATGTTCTACGTGTAGAAACTGAAAAATGTCATGAGATATCAATACATTCATAAGTAATTATATAAAACATCATAAATGAAACAATATCTAGTTCTGATTTGTAACACAGTAACATTTTCATATTCAGCTGGATTTTGTTTAACATAGACTCAATAGCTTGAATTTATTCACTTTGATACATAATAACAAGCTCCCAACCTTTGTTTCCATGCATAAAGCGCAAATCTGACCTATTACTATGATTATACAGAGCAGACCTTTCAGGATGACTTAAATTGTAATAACTGTTAGAAGTTTTTTTCTCATTCATCTTTTGAATGTCTTTTTCACATGCATCATAAAATGTAGAAACAGTATTAGGCAACACAGGACAAAATCTGCTGGTAGTTTTAAAAGAAACACCAGCCTTGGTACTGGGATAGTCGCTTATGCATGCAGACAAAGGTGGAGAGCTTGTTATTATATATCAAAGTGAATACATTCATGCTATTGAGTCTAGTTAAACAATCCAGCTGAATATGAAAATGTTACTCCAAATCAAGACTAGATATTGTTTCATTTATTTATTTATTATTTTATTTATTTTACTTTTGTTGACTGGGAATGTCTGGCTGGGTTAATAGCCCTTTTTCAGCAGAGGCTAGGGGAGAAAAGCTCCAGGTAATACAAATTTTACAGTTCAAGGATCTAAGAACACATGCAATAATACAATGTGCATAAAAGTGAAAAGCAAATATCAGTTCTGTGTTACAAGTAAAAATACAAATGCATGGGCAATAAACATGAAGGCAATAGCAACAGGTATTTTTTTTAAATGTTATATAAATATATGCACTTTTCCAGTATCTTCATAGGTGATTGCATAGAGGAAAGGTAAGTGTAGCGGAAAGGATGGATTAGGTAAGAAGTAATAGAGGTTGGTGAATAAGAGGAAACAGTGAAGAGAGAGGAGAAAGAAGGTATATCTGTTAGAAGGATAAATTCATGGAGGGAGAGAATATTGGCAGGTCCATTGTCTTTTAAAGTATTCTTTTGTAGCTGATTTAAATTGTTTGGGATGTGTTAGAGTTCTGATTTCAAGAGGGAGTTTGTTCCATGCTATAGAAGGGTGGTAGCCGTATGTATTGCACCCTGATTTAGACTTAGGTTTATAGAGCTATAATAGATCTCGATTAGAGCTCTGGAGATTTCTTGTAGGGGAATAGTGGGAGATGAGGGAGCATAGAGCTGGACAATAGGCTGGCTGAACAGGTGGTGAGATTTATAGGTTTGTTGAGTTGCGAATCTGGCCATCTTGTGATTGACTCAAGTTTAGTAAGTAGAGAGGAGTTTAGATTAGTGAGAATTTGGGAGCAATACGTTAAGCATGGTAAAAGGTAAGCATGAGTGAGAGTAATCTTAGCTTTAGAGATGAGAACTTTTTTATTTCTATAGAGAAGTCCTAGTTTCTGGTGTGTTTTCCTGATACAATTATTTATGTGCAGGTTGAATTTTAGCTGATCATCTATGGTAACCCCCTGGAATTTTGTGCTGGACTCGACTTTTGTACAGGTGTTGTTGAGGGAATTTATGGTAAAGGAAGGTTTGATGTGGTTAAGTGTTTTGGGGAGGAAGAGTAATGGCTTTGTTTTGTTAGGGTTGAGGATGAGCTGGTTATTGGAGAGCCATGTCTCAAGTGAGTTAAAGGAAGACTGGGTAGCAGATAAGAGTTCAGAGGGAGAATTGGAAATTGTTATGACTGTAGAGTTATCAGCGCATTGGACTATAGAAGACTGTGAACAGGAGGAATGGAGTAAGTTAGTGAAGATATTAAAAAGCAGAGGACCGAGTATGGATCCTTGGAGAACACCCATTTTTACTGGAAGGGGAGTAGATAGAGCAGACTGCCATCTCACTTATTGCAGTTTGTTGGTGAGAAAGCTGGAGAACCATGCGACTGTATCAGGGGTAAAGTTGAGGTCAGACAGTTTGTTCAGTAAGAGAGAGTGAGAAACAGTGTCAAAAGCCTTAGAGAGATCAAGGAATAAACAGGAGAAAAGTTTATGATCATCTCTGGCTAAAGAAATAGTGTTAAGGAAGGACAGTAGAGCAGTGGTGGTGCTGTGTTTAGGTCAGAAACCATGCTGTGTAGGAGTGAATAGTTTTTCCTGTATGAGATATTGCATAACTTGTGTGGGTATACATTTCTCCAAGACTTTAGCGAGAGGAGAGAGATAGCAGTAGGTCTGAAATTGGAGATTTCAGAGGAGTTACCTCCTTTGTGGATAGGTAGGGTGTAGAATTGTTTCCAGAGTGATGGGACTTTGGATTGGGTGATGGAGAGATTAAGATAGATATTGGTAAAGCAAGAGAGTGAGCTGCTATCTAGAGAAAGTATGATGGGATGTTGTCAGCAACATGTTTTATATGATTTACTTATGAATGGGTTGATATCTCATGAAGTTTTTCAGTTTTTACCATGTTGAACATTCAAAGGTTGCTGTTTTATTTGGGATACCCGAGTTACACAGTGGAACATTTACTATACCTTTCAGGCCTATTCTTGTTGAAAAATACAGCATTACTGAGCATATATCTATTTCTTTTTGGATTTTTTTCTTAACCCAATAGTTCAAATTTTAAAGAGCTATGTCAAAGATTCTTGGCATTTTTAAGAATGTCTTGAGTAAGACAGTGTTGGCAACTGAAATAGTGACTATGTTTACCTTAGATGTAAAATCTGTATACACTTGTATACCTGTAGAGCAAGGCTTGGAATTCCTGCAGTTATTCTTAGCTAAGTTCAATGAACACAATTCCATCACCATTAGTGTGATATGTCAATTAATGGAGCTAATGTTGGAAAAATTTTTTTATGTTTAACAAGTGTTTTTTTTTTTTTTTTTTTTATTTTGTCAACAACAGGGTGTAGCTATGGGGTGGTATTGTTACCCCGTCCTTTGCCAATCCGATTATGGGCTGGTGGGAGACCCCCCCAGCATTTACAAAGTCTTCCTTTTTTATACAGCATGTGAAAATATATAAAAGATTTGTGGATGACCTATTTTTTTATAACTGATACTGTGGAAAAGATGTGCTAAAATTTATAACAAATGTTAATTTAAGTAGTGACTGTCTGGCTTTTACCTTAGTTAATGTAGGTACTAAAGTACATTTTTTGGATGTATCTATTTGTTGGAATAACACAAAACTTTTTGCAGTAAGATTTTTAGGAAAGAATGTTTTTTGAACTACTCACACAAGACTACTGCCAAGATGGCAAATAATCAGAATGTCTCGACACACAACTAGGCAGGCAGATTTTTTGGTAGGTCTTAAAGACGTTGATAGGTTATTTGCAGACAGAGGCTATGAGAGGAGTGAAGTGCAAAGAACAGCAGAAGAGATTATATCTAAAAGAGAAACTGTCTTTCTTCCTATATTGCATGCAGGGCTGACTAGCAAGAATGATTTGGATAAGAATAACAGTATAAATTACATACAAGGTTTATGTTTAAGTATGACAGTTGATGACAATAACATCAGGAAAATATTACAAAATAACTGGAATATTCTTAAAGGGAATTTTGGACTAAGTCAGAAAATAGGTGAACAAGCTTTTATGTTAAAAAGCTAGGTCCACTAAGCAGTTTCTAGAGACAGATTATACACGTGTTAGTTTTAGTCATACTGATAATCTAGGAATGTTTAAATGTGGGATCTGAAGTAGTTGCCTTCATTCATTCTGCACATATGGGTATACGGATCCAATTCGGATCCGAGCCGGCAAAACTTTTCAAGCATCAGCTCCGAGCTCCAAGCCCCTCCCTTACCTATATTACATCACTTCCTCCTATCTATTCCCAGATCTCGTTTGCCGCTCTATGAGTCAGTATCGTGGTCTCTGAGCTCTAAGCTAGGTGGTAAGGTTTTTGGTCTTTTTGTGCTAGTTGAGTGTGAATACCTTTCCCTTTTTTTTCCTCCCTTCGCGTTTGATCATCGTGTTAGTTAAAAAAAAAAAAAAAAGTTGGTTATAAGGGTTTTGTGTTTCTGGTTTCCTGCCTAGGCCCAATCCCTGTTAGAGTGTGTTTGTGAGTGGGCTGTTAAGGCTTTTATTGTTTCTACTATGGCTGAACAGCCTAAGGTTCTGTTTAAGAAGTGCACAGAGTGTGGTCGCAAGCTCTTACCGGCTGATGTCCACACTCTGTGTGTTCTAGGTTTAGGGGTCGCCCATCTGTCTGCATCTTGTGACATTTGTTAAGGCTTTAACCCTAGGGCTTTGAAGGATCGCCGGGCTAAGCTTGTGGCTAAGGGTCTGCTACCTGCTTCTGCCCTAGAGTCTGTCCAGTTTCTTCCTCAGCCAGTGACCCTGTGCAGGCAGGGACTCAACCTCCCGCCAAGCCTGCTTTATCGGAGTCGTCCCAGAGAGGCAGGGACAGAAGGGACAAGGAGAGGCGCTACAAGGAGAGGGACAGGCCCAGAAAAAGATCATCGGACAAGGAGTCTTTCTTCAGCCCCTCTTCAAAGGCACCCAGGTCTCGTTTTCCTTGGCTCCACTCTCCTCATTTCTCGCCGGAGCCAACGGAGCCATCGGAGCCGAGGCACTCCCCTCAGATCTGGCCCAGACCCAAGTTGGTCACTTCCTCCAGGTCGACTCGGAGTGTCTCCGACCTGGATATGGACAGGCTGATGAGGAGGTTCATCCAGAACCAGATTCAGATGGGGATCTTGCCAGGGCCCTTTCCCATTGGAGAGGGTCCTCCTTCTTCAACTATGTTCCACCCTATTGCTCCTTCCCTGATCCGACCCGACACTTTGGGGCTCTCGGGTCCGAGATCTTTTGGAGCTGGGGGGTCGGCGCCAATGGTTCTCATTTCCTCAACGCCAGCCATCACCTTGAGTTCCTCAGATCCGATCTCAGATCCAGGAGACTCTCGGAGCCGTGGTCAGGGAGTCGGACCCGAGGGTCGAGATCTCATGCTTTTAGATCTCATCCTCGGTGCCCAGACTACCCCTCTGTCAGCTCCGGTCCCTGATTCAATGCCGAGGAGAGCCTCTGCCTTATGTTCTACGGAGGTGTGCTCTCCATCGGCGTTCAGGGCAGTGGAAAGGGTTTTCTCCCAGGGGTTGAGACCACAGCTCACCTACTCGGATCCTATTCAGACCCCTCTGATTTCAGATCCTGCTCCCATTACCCTGTCTCAGGGACAGCCTGTGCCAAAACAACCCCAGGTTGTTACCCTCAGGGAACCCCCAGAGGCTTACGAATCCTCTCTCGAGAGTCCCACTGGAGAGGAACCTCATAAGTGCAAGTGTAATAGGAGGCACTTGGACTCCCCTGAGTCCATTAAGACTGATACAGACTTGAAGGAAGGAGAGGGTTCCCCCAGATCACCTTCAGAGGACGTTTCATTTGGAGACATTATGGAGATCCTCCTCCAAAGAGGAGGTTGGTCAGCCCCCAAACCCTCTGTGGATGAGTCCGTATTCCTGGAGGCCTTTGGCATGGGCCCATCTACTTTCTGGTTCTCTCCTCCAGCGGACCCTTTGGTGGACCTCATCACCACTAGGGCATGGAAGGATCCTGAGACCGTAGAGCCTCTACCCAAAAGGCCAGACAAGATTCTTTCTCTGCCGTCAGATAGGCATGCTTGGTCCAAAGGAGCCCAGGTAGACACATTGGTGGTTGCAGCTGCCGCAAAGAAGGAACTGGCACAGGAGAGTTCCTCTGTTCATCCACCAGACAAAGAGTCCAGGTCGATGGATCATTTCGGGAAGCACATGTACTCGTCAGCGACATTTTCTATTCGTGCGCTGAATTACTTGGCACATGTCATCTGACTGCAGCGAGACCTTATATCGGAACTAACTGAGTCACCCCCAGAGTCTCTGTCACAACAGGACAAGCAGTCTTTCACTGCAAAGATGACTACACTGAAATCAGCTACAAATACCTCTATGCGTCTCCTCTCTCATGCTACGGAGGGAGCCAATAGAGCTGCTGGTGGAGGCATTGCCTTGAGGCATCACGCCTGCATCAGGCTGTGTCAATTTGCGGACCCCTTTAAGGCATCTTTCATCAATGCCCTTTTGATGGATCATCCCTCTTTGGGAAGACTGTACGCGACAAACTAACCCAGAGTGAGAAGGATGGAAAGACTTTGTCAGCCGTCGGAATCCGCTTCTCTAACCCCCAGAGTTCCTATTCCAGGAACCAAAAGGGGCAAAAGAAGATGTGGTTCTAGAAATCACAGTCCTTTCGTGACACTCAGGAATACTAGTCCCCCAGAGGCAGAGGGGGACAAGACCAATGCCATCCCAGAAGTAGAGGGGGTCCCAGAAACTTCGGGTCTAGGGAACCTTTTTCCAACAGACCCGCACAGCAACCCTCAGGGGTTGCCCGGCTGCTCTACTCTGGAGGCAGTCGGGGGAAGATTTTCCTTACATCCAGCGGCATGGGAGTCCATTACTGCAGACTGCTGGGTGTTAAGCATCATATCCAGAGAATATTATATCCCCTTCATTTCATGTCCCATAACCCCAGCATGCCTTCCAGATGTTCCACCCGCTCACAGGGAGGCTGCAGCCTTAGAGGTTTCAAAGCTGCTGCAAAAACGAGCCATCGAGCCGGTCCCCCCAGATCACTCCGGATCAGGCATCTACTCCAGGTTCTTTTTAGTGCCAAAGAAGACGGGGGGACCTCAGGCCCATTCTGGACCTGTCTATCCTCAACCTGTCGGTAGTGAAACAAAAATTCCGGATGGTCACTCTGCAGTCCATTCTGCCGTTTCTGAGAGAATGCAACTGGATGTGCTCGTTAGACCTCCAGGACGCTTACTATCACATCAAGGTACAGGAGCTCCAGGAGGTTTCTACACTTCCGGCTAGGGGCCAGTCACTTTCAATTCAAAGCCCTACCCTTCGGTCTCACCACAGCCCCCGGGTGTTCACCAAGGTTATGACAGTTGTAGCAGCTCATCTGAGACTTCAGGGCATTCAGGTATTCCCCTACCTGGACGACTGGCTCTTCGCTGCATCCACCAAAAGTCTCTTGTGTCAGGCCCTACACTACTTCCTTGGTCTGGCTCACAAGTTAGGCATCCCGATCAATATCAACAAGTCCCACCTGGCTCCGGTTCAGATCATAGACTTCATTGGGGCACTGTTGGGTTCGATTCAGTCCAAGATTTTCTCACCCCGGAAAGGATAGAAACTCTCAGACTCCATGTATCGGCTATCTTGGATCACTCGGTAGTCACAGCAGCCGATGTTCTCAGGGCCCTGGGTTCGATGAGAGCCACAATCTCTATCCTCCCTCTTGCACGTCTTCACATGAGAGTCCTTCAGTGGAATCTAGCAGTTCAATGGTCCTGGCTAGACCTTCCGATGAATTTCCACATCCGGATAAATCGGACATGCAGAACATCACTCCAGTGGTGGCTTCAATCAGCGGACATTTTTGCGGGGCGCAGCTTTCTAGCCCCTCCGGCTCAAGCCACGGTGACCATGGACGCTTCCCAGCTTGGGTGGGGGGGCACTTCCTGGGAAGGACGGTCCAGGGCACGTGGTCCCCTCCACAGACCAAGCTACACATCAATGTCCTGGAGATGAGGGCGGTGCTTTTCGCGTTGAGAGCCTTTCACCCTGTCCTTCCTCTGGGGACGGTAGTCATTCAATCAGACAATGTGTCTGTAGTCTGGTATATAAACAAACAGGGAGGGACCCGATCCTACCCCCTTTGTCGCGAGGCCATGAGTGTTTGGGAGTGGGTCATATCCACCAGCTGGTTTCTCAAAGCAACACACATCCCGGGATGCTCAAACATTCTAGCGGACAGTCTCAGCAAGGCAATCCTTCTGCCTTACGAGTGGTCTCTGAAACAATCAGTGGCGGAGAAGATCTTCCGTGTTTGAGGTCCAGCTTGCTGCGATCTCTTTGCATCTCCTTCCAACGCGAAGTGCAGCAACTTCTTCACTCTGATCCCCCCTCCAGGGAATGTCCCCAGGGATGCTCTAGTCCATGATTGGCCTCCCGGGCTACTGTATGCTTATCCCCCGTTACCTCTTATTCCCAAGTTCCTTCAGAGAGCTTGCTGGCTGCAGTGCAAAGTCATTCTCATAGCTCTCTTCTGGCCTCATCAAGTGTGATTTCCCTTCCTATGGTCTCACCTGTTGGCTCCTCCATGGACTCTAGATCCATGCTCGGATCTGATTTCTCACCCGTCGGGCTTGCCCCTGCCCAACCTGGACAGTCTCAAGCTGACGGCATGGCTGCTCCAGTTCCCATGATCATCAGGACTCCCGGACTTTCATCCCCTGTTAAGAATATTCTGGTAGCTTCTCTTAAAACCTCCACTAGGAAACTCTACAATAGTAAGTGGAGGCGTTTTTGCATTTGGGCCGCTCAGCACAATCTGAACCTGTTTACAGCCCCTGTTCCGGTCATACTGGAATTTCTGGCCAATCTTTTTCAATCAGTTTTCATGTGGGTGAAAATAAGGTTGCTCTGGCTTCTGCCAAATTGTGTAAAGCTTTTCTGAAGGGCACTTTTTTATTGCGACCACCAGTTAAAGAAATGGTGCCCCCCTGGGATCTCACTTTAGTCCTTCAGCTTTGACCTCTCCCCCCTTCGAGCCAGCCAGTTCAGTTCTAATTAAGTTTTTGTCGTGGAAGACAGCCTTCTTGGTCGCCATCACGTGTTTCAGAGTTGAAGGCCTTATCCTCCTTGCCCCCCTATTTGGTTTTTCACAAGGATAGGGTTTCACTGCATATGAACCCTTCCTTTCTTCCCAAGGTGTCCTCAGCAGCCAATATTAATCAGTCTATAAATTTGCCAGTCTTCTTCCCAAATTTCCAAAATAGAGGTGAACGTAAGCTTCATTTATTAGATGTCCATAGACAGCTTCGTTTTTACCTCCATAGGACTAAACCCTTCCGGAAGTCGGATCAATTGTTTGTCTCTTTTTCAAAACCATTTTTGGGCAAAGCAGTTTCGAAAGTGTCCTTAGCAAGGTGGATCACTCTGTGTATTGCACAGATTTATAAGGACAAAGGTTTATCTCCTCCTGGTGTATTGAAGGCTCATTCCACTAGAGCAATGGCCACTTCTGCAGCTTTCTGATCATGTGTTCTGTTAGATGATATCTGTGCAGCAGCGACTTGGGCCAATTCGCACACATTCATTTCTCATTATAAATTGGATCTTATTTCTAGAGGGAGAGCATCCTTTGGCTCTGCGGTGCTCAGGAATTTCCTTCCATAAGGGCCTCCCAGGAATTATAGTAGCTGGGGACTCTGTCCCATATGTGCAGAATGAATGACGTCAACTACTTCAGATAAAGAAGTTATGTTCTTACCATAACGTTCCATCTGAGTAGTAGACTTCATTCTTCTGCACCTTCCCTCCCTCCTTCCCCCTCACTTTCAGGTTTTTCCTGTTTAGGATTGTGATTATGTTGCCACTTGTGTCAGCAAACTCGATCTGGGGATAGATAGGAGGAAGTGATGTAATATAGGTAAGGGAGGGGCTTGGAGCTAGGAGCTGATGATTGAAAAGTTTTGCCGGCTCGGATCTGAATCGGATCCGTATACCCATATGTGCAGAAGAATGAAGTCTACAACTCGTTAAGGAAACAACATAACTTCTTTTTTTGCACTAGTTGCAGTGACATTTAGGAAGGTCCTTCCATTATGCTGCCCCATATGAATAGAAGTAATAAAATAGAAGCACGCTTTGATTGTAACAGCACAGGCATATTGTATATTGCTATATGCTCCTGTTGTTACTCCTTTTATATAGGAAAGACAACAAGGAAGTTAAGTGCTAGTATAAAGGAGCACATATGCTATAAAGAAAAGATACACAAATAATGCACTATTTAAGCATTCCACTCTGTGAAAGTATTTTAAAAAGTTTTATTTTTCTTTCCTAGAGTTAGAGGCACAAGATTTGAGGGGAGGTAACTACAAGAAAAAATTCTTAAAAGAGAAATTTTCTGGCAAGCTAAGATGCAAGCAGACAAATATCCTGGTATTAATGAAAGCAACTGTATAAAGTGTTTTTTGGAATAGCAAACTTGTAAATACTGGGTGGTTTACATACAAAATTGTTATTAATTAAATGTGTTTTATAGACTGAATTGGAACGGTTAAACATTTAAGTGCAATTTTTTTTACGAGTACATTTACATATAGTTTTTACTGGATCTTCAGGAAAAAAAAACTTAAAACACTTAAATGAAAGCAACATATATACGTGTTACATAGACATTGAATAACTCAAACAACCTAACCTATGTCATTTAATAATATGTTTGGAAAAATACTGTTCTATACCACTCCCTATATAACCTTCAAGCTGCTGCCCCTCTGAAGTATATACAGACTATAAATATATAAATATGTATTTACTGTTTGTGAATATATATATATATTTGTGTACAATTCTCTTCCACCTATAAAACTGTATAATAATAATATATAAACTCTGTTGTGACGTATCAAAGTCTAGCCCACACAAGACTTTCAAAACTGCAGGTAACTACATCTCTCTCTGTTTCCTCATACTGTAAACATTCAGATTTTCATTAGAAGAGTTTTACTCAAGTTTCTTTGTAAGAGCTTTGCAAATTTTATTTTAAAAATGTGTGTAACTGACAATCCATGTAATTGTTTAACAATATGCAATGTGTTTTGCACACTACAATGTAATAAACATGTACTAACTGTTGTACCACGTCTTTAAAAACTAGATCATGACTAAAATGAGTCCCATGAGCAGACCACTTACCCTGGTTAACAAATCTAAAATACAATAAAAAATCTATTTAGTAGTACAATCCGTACTGTTTACTTGTATTTGCTTGCATCATAGCTATGCATATTTGCCAGCAGTTCTAACTATAAATCCTGCACACACCTTCTAAACAATGTGTTAATAAATAAGGTACTCTTCTCCGAAGTAAGTTTAGGCTATAAGGCATAAAACTTCCTGTAAATAATGCCCTATAACTGTTGAAAATTTTCAAAATGTTCATATCAGATATTTCCAAAATGTACTAATGAATGCAATATCATTCATTGTGCTATTACTAGCAAATCATAATTAATACTGTTGACTATACCTATAAAAGTAAATATAACCTGTTACAAAAATATTAAAATAATTGCTTTTCCGTAATGGACAGGGCACTGTAATATCACTTAAGTACATCCTATATACCTTAAACAAAATAAGAGATGAAAGAGTGAACTTTCAGTACATATAACCACACAAGGTTCACTCTGGAGACCAAATAAGAGTATGAGACCCTAGAACTTCGGTAACGCTTGTTACAAACAAAAGTGCGTTTTCGAATATCTTCCTCAGATACCTATTGGTATTTGATTTTG